>NC_057807.1:653996749-654165758 GCF_018294505.1 Triticum aestivum | reverse complement strand
AAGGAAGGGGGGTGGCGCCCCCCTTTCCTCTTTCCCCCTTCCCCCTTCCTTCTCCAACAAGGCAAGAGGGGGGAGTCCTACTCCCGGTGGGAGTAGGACTCCTCCAGGCGCACCCCTAGGGGCTAGCCGCACCTCTCTCCTTTATATACGGGGGCAGGGGCACCCCATGACACAGAAGTTGATCTTCGTGATCGTTCCTTAGCCGTGTGCGGTGCCCGCCTCCACCATATTCCACCTCGGTCATATCGTTGTGGTGCTTAGGCGAAGCCCTGCGTCGGTAGAACATCATCATCGTCACCACGCCGTCATGCTGATGGAACTCATCCTCGACACCCTGCTGGATCGGAGTCCGAGGATCGTCATCGAGCTGAACGTGTGCTGAACTCGGAGGTGCCGTACGTTCGGTGCTTGGATCGATCGGATCATGAAGACATACGACTACATCAACCGTGTTTTCATAATGCTTCCGCTTTCAGTCTACAAGGGTACGTGGACACACTCTCCCCTCTCGTTGCTATGCATCACCATGATCTTGCGTGTGCGTAGGAAAATTTTTGAAATTACTACGTTCCCCAACAGTGGTATCAGAGCCTAGGTTTTATGCGTTGCTGTTATATGCACGAGTAGAACACAAGTGAGTTGTGGGCGATACAAGTCATACTGCTTACCAGCATGTCATACTTTGGTTTAGCGGTATTGTTGGATGAAGCGGCCCTGACCGACATTACACGTACGCTTACGCGAGACTGGTTTTACCGCCGTGCTTCGCACACAGGTGACTAGCGGGTGTCCGTTTCTCCAACTTTAGTTGAACCGAGTATGGCTACGCCCAGTCCTTGCGAAGGTTAAAACAGCACTAACTTGACGAACTATCATTGTGGTTTTGATGTGTAGGTAAGAACGGTTCTTGCTCGACCCGTAGCAGCCACGTAAAATTTGCAACAACAAAGCAGAGGACGTCTAACTTGTTTTTGCAGGCCATGTTGTGATGTGATATGGTCAAGAGGTGATGCTATATTTTATTGTATGAGATGATCATGTTTTGTAACCGAAGTTATCGGCAACTGGCAGGAGCCATATGGTTGTCGCTTTATTATATGAAATGCAAACGCCCTGTAATTGCTTTACTTTATCACTAAGCGGTAGCTATAGTCGTAGAAGCAATAGATGGAGTAACGACAACGATGCTACGATGGAGATCAAGGTGTCGCGCCGGTGATGATGGTGATCACAACGGTGCTTCGGAGATGGAGATCACAAGCACAAGATGATGATGGCCATATCATATCACTTATATTGATTGCATGTGATGTTTATCCTTTATGCATCTTATCTTTCTTTGATTGATGGTAGCATTTTAAGATGATCTCTCACTAAATTATCAAGAAGTGTTCTCCCTAAGTATGCACCGTTGCGAAAGTTCTTCGTGCTGAGACACCACGTGATGATCGGGTGTGATAGGCTCTACGTTCAAATACAACGAGTGCAAAACAGTTGCACACACGGAATACTCAGGTTAAACTTGACGAGCCTAGCATATACAGATATGGCCTCGGAACACGGAGACCGAAAGGTCAAACGTGAATCATATAGTAGATATGATCAACATAGTGATGTTCACCATTGAAACTACTCCATCTCACGTGATGATCGAACATGGTTTAGTTAATTTGGATCACGTGATCACTTAGATGACTAGAGAGATGTCTGTCTAAGTGGGAGTTCTTAAGTAATTTGATTAATTGAACTTAAATTTATCATGAACTTAGTACCTGATAGTATTTTGCTTGTCTATGTTTGTTATAGATAGATGGCTCGTGTTGTTCTTCCGTTGAATTTTAATGTGTTCCTTGAGAAAGCTAAGTTGAAAGATGATGGTAGCAATTACACGGACTGGGTCGGTAACCTGAGGATTATCCTCATTGCTACACAAAAGAATTATGTCCTAGAAGCACCGTCGGGTGCCAGGCCTGCTGCAGATGCAACTGACGATGTTAAGAACTTCTGGCAGAGCAAAGCTGATGACTACTTGATAGTTCAGCGTGCCATGCTTTACGGTTTGGAACCGGGTCTTCAACGACGTTTTGAACGTCATGGAGCATATGAGATGTTCCAGGAGTTGAAGTTAATATTTCAAGCAAATGCCCGGATTGAGAGATATGAAGTCTCCAATAAGTTCTATAGTTGTAAGATGGAGGAGAATAGTTTTGTCAGTGAACACATACTCAAAATGTCTCGGTATAATATTCACTTGATTCAACTGGGAGTTAATCTTCCTGATGATAGTGTCATTGATAGAATTCTTCAATCACTGCCACCAAGCTACAAGAGCTTCGTGATGAACTATAATATGCAAGGGATGGACAAGACTATTCCCGAGCTCTTTGCAATGCTAAAAGCTGCGGAGGTAGAAATCAAGAAGGATCATCAAGTGTTGATGGTCAATAAGACCACCAGTTTCAAGAAAAAGGGCAAAGGGAAGAAGAAGGGGAACTTCAAGAAGAACAGCAAACAAGTTGCTGCTCAAGAGAAGAAACCCAAGTCTGGACCTAAGCCTGAGACTGAGTGCTTCTACTGCAAGCAGACTGGACACTGGAAGCGGAACTGCCCCAAGTATTTGGCGGATAAGAAGGATGGCAAAGTGAACAAAGGTATATGTGATATACATGTTATTGATGTGTACCTTACTAACGCTCGCAGTAGTACCTGGGTATTTGATACTAGTTCTATCGCTAATATTTGCAACTCGAAACAGGGACTACGGATTAGGCGAAGATTGGCTAAGGACGAGGTGACGATGTGCGTGGGAAATGGTTCCAAAGTCGATGTGATCGCGGTCGGCACGCTACCTCTACATCTACCATTGGGATTAGTTTTAGACCTAAATAATTCTTATTTGGTGCCAGCGTTGAGCATGAACATTATATCTGGATCTTGTTTGATGCGAGACGGTTATTCATTTAAATCAGAGAATAATGGTTGTTCTATTTATATGAGTAATATCTTTTATGGTCATGCACACTTACAGAGTGGTCTATTTTTATTAAATCTCAATAGTAGTGATACACATATTCATAATGTTGAAGCCAAAAGATGCAGAGTTGATAATGATAGTGCAACTTATTTGTGGCACTGCCGTTTAGGTCATATCAGTGTAAAGCGCATGAAGAAACTCCATGTTGATGGACTTTTGGAATCACTTGATTATGAATCACTTGGTACTTGCGAACCGTGCCTCATGGGCAAGATGACTAAAACGCCGTTCTCCGGAACTATGGAGCGAGCAACTGATTTGTTGGAAATCATACATATTGATGTATGTGGTCCAATGAATGTTGAGGCTCACGGCGGGTATCGTTATTTTCTCACCTTCACAGATGATTTGAGCAGATATGGGTATATCTACTTGATGAAACACAAGTCTGAAACATTTGAAAAGTTCAAAGAATTTCACAGTGAAGTGGAAAATCATCGTAACAAGAAAATAAAATTTCTACGATCTGATCGTGGAGGAGAATATTTGAGTTACGAGTTTGGTTTACATTTGAAACAATGCGGAATAGTTTCGCAACTCACTCCACCCAGAACACCACAACATAATGGTGTGTCCGAACATCGTAATTGTACTTTACTGGATATGGTGCGATCTATGATGTCTCTTACTGATTTACCACTATCATTTTGGGGTTATGCTTTAGAGACGGCCGCATTCACGTTTAATAGGGCACCATCAAAACCCGTTGAGATGACGCCTTATGAACTGTGGTTTGGCAAGAAACCAAAGTTGTCATTTCTTAAAGTTTGGGGTTGTGATGCTTATGTGAAGAAACTTCAACCAGATAAGCTCAAACCCAAATCGGAGAAATGTGTCTTCATAGGATACCCAAAAGACACTATTGGGTAGACCTTCTATCACAGATCTGAGGGCAAGATTTTTGTTGCTAAATTCAGATCCTTTCTAGAGAAGGAGTTTCTCTCGAAAGAAGTGAGTGGGAGGAAAGTAGAACTTGATGAGGTAACTGTACCTGCTCCCTTATTGGAAAGTAGTTCATCACAAGAACCGGTTCCTATGACAACTACACCAATTAGTGAGGAAGCTAATGATATTGATCATGAAACTTCAGATCAAGTTTCTACTGAACCTTGTAGGTCTACCAGAGTAAGATCCGCACCAGAGTGGTATGGTAATCCTATTCTGGAAGTCATGTTACTTGACCATGGCGAACCTACGAAGTATGAGGAAGCGATGATGAGCCCAGATTCCGCAAAATGGCTTGAAGCCATGAAATCTGAGATAGGATCCATGTATGAGAACAAAGTATGGACTTTGGTTGACTTGCCCGATGATCGGCAAGCCATTGAGAATAAATGGATCTTCAAGAAGAAGACTGACGTTGATGGTAATGTAACTGTCTGCAAAGCTCGACTTGTTGCAAAAGGTTTTCGACAACTTCAAGGGGTTGACTACGATGAGACTTTCTCACCCGTAGCGATGCTTAAGTCTGTCCAAATCATGTTAGCAATTGCCGCATTTTATGATTATTAAATTTGGCAAATGGATGTCGAAACTGCATTCCTGAATGGATTTCTGGAAGAAGAGTTGTATATGATGCAACTGGAAGGTTTTGTCGATCCAAAAGGTGCTAACAAAGTGTGCAAGCTCCAGCGATCCATTTATGGACTGGTGCAAGCATCTCAGAGTTGGAATAAACGCATTGATAGTGTGATCAAAGCATATGGTTTTATACAGACTTTTGGAGAAGCCTGTACTTACAAGAAAGTGAGTGGGAGCTCTGTAGCATTTCTGATATTATATGTAGATGACATATTGTTAATTGGAAATGATATAGAATTTCTGGATAGCATAAAGAGATACTTGAATAAAAGTATTTCAATGAAAGACCTCGGTGAAGCTGCTTACATATTAGGCATAAAGATCTATAGAGATAGATCAAGACGCTTAATTGGACTTTCACAAAGCACATACCTTGATAAAGTTTTGAAAAAGTTCAAAATGGATCAGGCTAAGAAAGGGTTATTGCATGTATTGCAAGGTGTGAAGTTGAGTCAGACTCAATGCCCGACCATAGCAGAAGATAGAGATAAAATGAAAGTTGTTGCCTATGCTTCAGCCATAGGCTCTATCATGTATGCAATGTTGTGTACCAGACCTGATGTATGCTTAGCAATAAGTTTAGCAGGGAGGTACCAAAGTAATCCAGGAGTGGATCACTGGACAGCGGTCAAGAACATCCTGAAATACCTGAAAAGGACTAAGGATATGTGTCGGTGTCAAAATCGGCGGATCTCGGGTAGGGGGTCCCGAACTGTGCGTCTAGGCGGATGGTAACAGGAGACAAGGGACACGATGTTTTACCCAGGTTCGGGCCCTCTTGATGGAGGTAAAACCCTACGTCCTGCTTGATTGATATTGATGATATGGGTATTACAAGAGTAGATCTACCACGAGATCAAGGAGGCTAAACCCTAGAAGCTAGCCTATGGTATGATTGTTGTTCGTCCTATGGACTAAAACCATCCGGTTTATATAGACACCGAAGAGGGCTAGGGTTACACAGAGTCGGTTACAATGGTAGGAGATCTACATATCCGTATCGCCAAGCTTGCCTTCCACGCCAAGGAAAGTCCCATCCAGACACGGGACGAAGTCTTCAATCTTGTATCTTCATACTCTTGGAGTCCGGCCGATGATTATAGTTCGGCTATCCGGACACCCCCTAGTCCAGGACTCCCTCAGTAGCCCCTGAACCAGGCTTCAATGACGACGAGTCCGGCGCGCATATTGTCTTCGGCATTGCAAGGCGGGTTCCTCGTCCAAATAATTTATAGAAGATTGTGAACACCAGGATAGTGTCTGGCTCTGCAAAATAAATTCCACATACCACCGTAGAGAGAATAATATTTACAAAAGTTCAATCTACTGACGTATTTTGTGGCGTGACGTCACACCACAACCAAGCCTTTACTCGAATCGTTTTTATTATACCACCTCCGCGTGTTTAGCGAAGCGGTTTCCTTGACACGTCTTGTCGAAGCAGAGATCGTGTTCCCCTTATTCCGGGATTCTCATCAATACGGACGTGGGTAACCCAACCGCGCCCGTTGCCATGCCCCCTCCATCGAAGGCGGGTTCCAAACGGTCACGGGGACGGCTCTTGGTATTCTCCCTCTTTATAATGAGACCAAGGCCCGTTCTTTTTCTTCAATCCTCAATCGAATCCACCCCTCGCCCCAAGTTCCAACTCCCATGGCTCTAGATTCGGGTACTTCCGACCTTCGACAATGTCCGGATCCAACCTACAAGGCCGGTGGATGCCCTCCTCCGTCACGGAAGAGGACGTGCTAAAGCTGAGAGACGCCAGGTACTTAACCTATGAGATTTCGCATAGGTTGCCTGCCCAAGGGCAAGTTATTCCTACTCCCGAGCCCGGCAAGAGTGTCGTGTTCGTGTCTCACCTCCGTCGGGGTTTAGGCTTCCCGATGGATCCCTTTGTGAGGGGGCTCATGTGTTACTATGGGCTGGAATTCCATGACTTGGCTCCTGAGTCCATCCTCCACATCTCATCATTCATTGTCGTCTGCGAAGCCTTCCTCCGCACTACCCCTCACTTCGGCTAGTGGCTCAAAACCTTCAACGTGGAGCCGAAGATGATTGAGGGGCATCGGGCAGAGTGCGATGGGGCGGTTATAAGCAAGAGGGCCGATGCTCCATGGCCCGAGGGCTCTTTTCAGGAGGAGCTCGGCTTGTGGCAACAGGAGTGGTTCTATATCACCACTCCCAGGGGCAGCAGGCAGAGGTCACCGCCCACCTTTTGCCTGGGCCCTCCACAACGGCTGACGTCATGGGTCAACAAAGGGCTTGACTGGGGGGCCGTCCAAAGACGCACCCCTGTTGCAGGGCCGGATTCGAGACCTCCAAGAAAGGGAGATCAATCTGGTCGTAGTGACACAGGTTATGCTGATTCGGCGCCTTCTGCCCTGCAAACGTCGCCCCCTCCGCCTGTGGGAATTTAATCCGGAGGGACCACGAGCTCTCCAACACTTCATGGGTTTGACACCCGTGGAGATGTACAAACTGTTCTTCGGATCACAAGAGATGCGTCCGGACTTGACCGAGGACACTGGCCTAAGCTGCAATTGCCCGGATACTCAAGTAAGTAGCCCTGTGTCCGGAAATATTGTCCATTTATTTATCATGGGTTTGCCTTTTAACCAGCTATCCATTGGACAGGAGTGGATTGTGCAAGCAAAACTGATACAGTGTCCGGCCCCCCTCCCTGAGACCACGCCGGATCCCGTGTTAATCAAAATGTTGGAGGTTGCACCTTCGGAGGAGAGCGAAGGGGGGCACAGGGAAACTACCACCTCTTCCAAGGAGGCTTTCAGTAAGGGGGGAATCAAGAATCCCTCCCTCCAGGGGGAGAAGAGGACCGCTTCCAAAGACCCGAAGGCCAAGGCCTCAAAGCGGGGAAAGAAATCTGCACCGGAAGGTCCTATCCCGGGAAGAGCCCCGGCCGCACAGTCTCCCCAAAGGAATCAGCCCTCCAGCGAGCCGTAAGTAAAAAGGGGGAGTTTTGTAATAGGGGACGTCCCTACTTTATTTCTAAGGGTAACCGAAGTTTTGACCTTGTAGTTCGGATCTCAACCCTTCTCAGCAGAGCTCATCTTCGGGGGACCTTCGTCCGGAGATGATGGAGAGCGAAATGCCTCCATTTGCCGCCCCATCGGGCGGGGTGGACGATCCTGAGGTGTCGTCACGGAGGGTCTCCCCGAGTCCGGCGGGGCCGGGGAGTTCGGCACCCACTAGAGTACGGCCGGTGGAGCTGCAGGATTTGCTCGAGAGGGTGTCTATCTCAGAAGATCACCGCACATTAATGAGTATGGTGATTGAAAGGATCTCATCCGCCGAGAGCGGGTTGCATGAGGCCGTCGGAAGTTTGCTGACGGGGTTTGAGGTACGCAAAAAATGACATACCTGTTGACAGTTTTGCACATGGAGCGCGCCCTGTATAGATAGTAGCCCCTGAGACTTGGTATGCTGTCGAAAGCGACAGCGTGCCGAGGATCATAATCTCAGTTATAGAGTGTCGCCCTTCCTATGCAGGTGGCGGAACATTCGGTGGCCAGCCAGACTGATGGAGTTGCCGAGCTGAAGCGGCAACTCGATGTTGCGGATGCGGACATCGCGCTGGTCAATAAACGACTTGACGAGTCACTAGGTAGGTGGTTTCTCTGTGGTCACCTAGTAAGGGAGCTGATGCCCCTTCCTTACAATTTGTACGCTTGATGCAGATGGTGCCGCTGCTGTGGAAGACCTTCGAGCAGAGCTTGCTCAAGCCAAGGAGCAAGCCAGGAAAAGTGATGCGGCTGCCTCGAAGGCAGTGGAAGAGCTAAAAGCCGAAAAGGCTGTTCACTGCCGAAGCAGGGAGGAGATGGCCGGAATGGCCGTGAAATTAAAAGATGCTACCGACCGCTATGAGGTTCTTGAAAGAGAACGCCGAGCGGAGCAAGAGAACCTGAAGAAGGCCGCCGCCGAAGCCAAGGATGCCCGTTGTGCGATGCGGGCTATGAAGGAGGAACTGCGTCAGGCCAGAGACATTGCGGCTGGAAAGCCCTTTCTGCTGCGTAGGAAGTTCACGGATCCGAAGTATGCTCAGTTGGGCCAATTGTGTGGTGCGGAGGATCCTTATCTGGATTTGGCGGCGAGTGCGGCGGACGCAGTCGTGCACTTCCGAAGCCAGAAGGATCACGAAATGGAAGAGCTTTTCTGGTCTCAATTCCATAGTCCGGAGCGTCCACTTCCATTGACCGATCGATTGGCTGAGTGGGCTGAGCTGAATAGATTGTCCGG
Organism: Triticum aestivum; assembly: GCF_018294505.1. Taxonomy (NCBI): domain Eukaryota; kingdom Viridiplantae; phylum Streptophyta; class Magnoliopsida; order Poales; family Poaceae; genus Triticum; species Triticum aestivum. The sequence goes on along the minus strand of NC_057807.1, from coordinate 654,156,886 downwards.
ACTTGCCATGATGGATGTGGTGGCTCAGCTGTGGCCAGAAAGGCCCAAGCCGGAGAGTTATTTTGGCTTGTTGCAGCAATTCCTTGGGGCGGTGCCGCATATCAAGGCGATGAAGCAGTCGGCATGCATAGAGGGTGCACGGATGGCTCTCGCCCGTGTTAAGACATACTGGACGGAGATGGATGCCACCGATGTTGCATCCCGGGGTTCGGACAAAAGCCGATTACCCGCCGAGCACTATTTTGAGGAAGTCCTGTAGGGCGCTCGTTTAATAGAGTCGCAGTGCTCGAAAGATGTTATGTTCAAATGACATGTATGATTTGTGAGATCATGTTTATAATGTAACGGCTTTTTATACTTGTGTGTTCAAGTATTGAACTATCTCCTGTGCGGCCGTATATGTATGTATAACCTGACAGATGGCAGTCTTTGGCTTCAGCCCCCACCCACATGGTGCGGGGGTGTTTGCAAAAAAAAGCACTTTTTCACACTTAATCCAACGTCATGGTCCTTTGAAGGAGGTGATAGCATAGCAAACTAGGCAACCGGACTATAATGCTTTATCACTTTCACTTAGCCATAGGAGCTCGATGGTGGGGCTACTATATAGCCCCTAGAGGCACCGCGCTCTCCGAACTCGGGGCGCGTATGTGCCTGACCGGGAAGCGGTCCTTCGTCAAAGCGGGGGAATTCTAGACATTCCAGTAGTCGATCGAGTGGTTGACCAGTCTCTCGCTATATCATGACAGTTAGTTTTCGGCTTTCTCTACTGAGGTGCTCGCCCGGCCGAACCGGGGCACAATCGCAGTAGTTCTCCTGGTGCCGCGTTAGCCGATGGAGCGGAACGTAAGGCAGCAAAACACAGGAGCCGGGCAAACCCAACATTTGACCAAAGACATGATTCGGAGCTGATGCATATAAGGCCTAACTCGAGACGCCGAACACTCCCTGAGGTATTCGGTCTTTATGATACCGGGCAGAACAATGCCCTAAGCCCCTAGTGTCCAGGTACGGGCGAGAACTTCTGATGCGGCCGATGCCAAAACGCCAGCCTCCTCCTCGGTTATGGTATGAAACTGGGGGATGTGTATCAACAAGAGACAGTAAGAAAGGTTTACGCAGGGTCTTAATCTGAAGAGAATCCTTGCAACGGGTCCCCGCTGCACGTCTGCGCCTGTGTCTCCGTTGTGCTGTATCCTGGACGGGTGTAGCACGTGCTTCATCTGTAAAAGAGAAGAACTTAGTTTGGAAAAAATATCGTGCAAAAGATGTATTTAAAGTAAAGTATGATTTGGAAGATGAATGAAATTGAGCTTTATTGGCTCTCATTGTTTATACGTGCAGCCCCTTGTAAAGAGGTATGCGGCTGGGAAGCCCCTTGTTTATTTATGCCGTACTCCCCTAACCGTGTCCGAGGTCTGAATGACCTGTTTTTAGGGGCTTTGACCAGCAAGGTCAGATTAGTGTGTGGCTGTCAAGGCAGTCTCACGTTTTCTGTGGTCGAGGAACACTCGGAGTTACCCTTTAATGAGATTATGCCGCGTGGACCGGGCATTCTAAGCGTAAGAGACGCGCAATGCGGTATTGCGTTGAAGCGGGCAAAAGCTTCGCGTCCCAGTAGTGCTTGATGGCTACTTTTGAATGGGCGATATGGAAAATGAGCTTTTCGCGACGAAGGTTGTCGGATGAACCGAACACGACCTCTAGTAGTACAGAGCCTGTACAATTGGCGTAAAGGCCTGGCGTCACTCCTTTGAAGGAAGTGCTGCTACGGCGAATTTTGGTAGGGTCTATCCCCATTCTGCGGATGGTGTCCTGGTATAGCAGGTTTATATCGCTGCCGCCATCCATTAGGACTTGTGTGAATTGTAGTCCGTCGATTATGGGATCCAATACCAAAGCAGTCCCTCCTGCGTTTCGAACACTTCTGGAGTAATCCTGATGGTCGAAAGTAATTGGTTTAAACATCCAATTTCGGGACTCTGCTTCTAGTGGGAAAGTCTTCTGTTTTCCGGCGTGCTGCTTGTGGGGTTCGTCGTCGTCTTCGCTTGGTGCGTCGAGCCCCTTGTGTTTGGCGTTAAGTCGGCCGGACTGCTTGAAGACCCAACAATCTCTGTGGGTATGGTTTGCAGCCTTCCCGGGGGTACTATGGATTTGACATATCCTATCCAAGATTTTGTTTAGGTTGGATAGCTCATCACTGTTGTCCTTAAGAGGCAGTGTTTTATTATTCGGCCGAGAGCTTTTGAACCCGGCGATGACCGCCGTGCTATTTGGGCCATTTTCCTTATTCCAGCGCTGATCTTTTCTGCATCGTGATTTTCCGTTTCCATCCCTGACCTCGGATGCGCTGGTGCTGCATCTTGCCAGCCAGCTATCTTCCCCCGCGCAAAAGCAGGTCATGAGGCTTGTTAGCGCGGCCATTGTTCTTGGTTTTTCCTGGCAGAGGTGTCTGGCGAGCCATTCGTCTCGGACGTTATGCTTAAAGGCTGCTAAGGCTTCGGCGTCCGGACAGTCGACTATTTGGTTCTTTTTGGTGAGGAACCTGTTCCAGAATTTGCGTGCTGACTCTCCGGGATGTTGAGTTATGTGACTTAAATCATCTGCATCCGGAGGGCGTACATAAGTCCCCTGAAAATTTGCTCGAAACGCATCCTCGAGCTCTTCCCAACTTCCAATGGTATTTTCTGGGAGGCTTTTAAGCCAATGCCGAGCTGGCCCTTTGAGCATGAGGGGTAGGTATTTTATGGCATGGAGATCGTCTCCTCTGGCCATATGTATGTGTAGGATATAATCCTCAATCCAGACTCCGGGGTCTGTTGTTCCGTCATATGCCTCTATGTTTACAGGTTTGAATCCCGCTGGAAATTCATGATCCAGTACCTCATCGGTGAAACATAGTGGGTGTGCGGCGCCCCTCTATTTAGGTGTGCCGTTGTCTTCAAACACTCGGCGGGTTGTGTTGCTCCCTGGAGTCTTCTTTTTTGGCCCATAGATGGACCTGACCGGGCCATCCTTTTTGCGAGGATCTTTATGTGGATCGTGTGCCGGCTTGTGTGCGGCGCCGCTTGCCGCTCTTAGCCTGTCATCTGGTCGTCTATCCGGCCAGCCGGCCTCTTTCTTTTTTGACTGTGGGGGCTCTATGGCCTCGTCGTCAAATTCGGGCAACAGCTTGCGCTTCGGGTAGCTCTTTGCCTGGTGACTATCGCCGTATTTATCTGCGGTACTGAGTACTTTGCTCCATCTCATTCTGAGTGCGTCCTCTGCTGTTTTGAGCTTCCGCTTTTGCTTCTTCAAACTTCTTGCAGTGGTGACGAGCCTTTTATGAAGGTTCTTATGCTCCGGTGATGTGTCTGGCGTGAGATCGTCTGGACTGTTGTTTTCGCCGTGGATGGGTTGCCTGTCCAATTCATCCTGTTCGGATGGTTGCTTGGTGGCATGTTCATCGTCCACTGCTTCACCCTGCTCTAAGGCAGGGTCAGTATGGGTGCCGTTGTTATCGAGGCGGGACTTCGGGTCGCGCTTGCATCGCTGTTTTGGTTGTTTGTCGGGGGAGTTGTCCTTCGCCACGTCCCGTTGTTCCTCGTTATCGCTTCCTTTTGGTGTATCCACCATGTATACGTCATGAGTTGAGGTGGCTTTCCAGTGCCCAGTAGGCGCTGGTTCTTGGTCGTCTCCGGCATCGTCGTCCATACCGTTGATGTCTTCGGAGTCAAATTCTAGCATGTCGGTTAGATCGTCGACAGTGGCTACTAAGTGGGTGGTGGGTGGGCTTTGAATTTCTTCGTCGTCCGCATCCCAACCGTCCTGACCGCAGTCCGGCCAGGTCTCTCCTGATAACGAGAGATACTTTAGCGAACTCAGGATGTCGCCGAAAGGTGAGTGTTGAAAGATGTCAGCAGCGGTGAACTCCATGATTGGCGCCCAATCGGATTCGATTGGAGGGGGCGCGGGAGGTTCGGAGTCCGGCGAGGAGTCCGGCACCTCGGAGTCACGAGCTTCACAAGGGATAAGGTCAGTATTTGGCTCCATCGCCGTAGAGGTTGCAGCCCCCGAGGCGGTGTCTAGCCACCCGTCCTCGATCTGCGCAGCCGGCTCCCAATCAAGGGTCGGAGCGGGCTCGTGTGCGGCCTCCAGGGCACTGTCCGGCTGCAGAGCTAAATCATGCCCATCATGACAGTGCGGCGCACTCGGCTGTGGCTCGAATCCATCGAAGATCAAGTCTCCGCGGATGTCAGCCGTGAAGTTCAAACTTCTAAATCTGACCTGACGGCCGGGGGAGTAGCTTTCGATCTGCTCTAGATGGCCAAGCGAATTGCCCCGCGGTGCAAAGCCGCCGAATACGAAGATCTGTCTGGGGAGAAAAGTCTCACCCCGGACTATGTCGTTGTTGATGATCGAAGAAGCCATCGAGCCTATTGGTGACGACACAGAGGAACTCTCAATGAAAGCACCAATGTCGGTGTCAAAACCGGCGGATCTCGGGTAGGGGGTCCCGAACTGTGCGTCTAGGCGGATGGTAGCAGGAGACAAGGGACATGATGTTTTACCCAGGTTTGGGCCCTCTTGATGGAGGTAAAACCCTACGTCCTGCTTGATTGATATTGATGATATGGGTATTACAAGAGTAGAACTACCACGAGATCAAGGAGGCTAAACCCTAGAAGCTAGCCTATGGTATGATTGTTGTTCGTCCTATGGACTAAAACCATCCGGTTTATATAGACACCGGAGAGGGCTAGGGTTACACAGAGTCAGTTACAATGGTAGGAGATCTACATATCTGTATCGCCAAGCTTGCCTTCCACACCAAGGAAAGTCCCATCCGGACACGGGACGAAGTCTTCAATCTTGTATCTTCATAGTCTTGGAGTCCGGTCGATGATGATAGTTCGGCTATCCGGACACCCCCTAGTCCAGGACTCCCTCAATATGTTTCTCGTTTATGGAGGTGACAAAGAGCTAGTCGTAAATGGTTACGTCGATGCAAGCTTTGACACTGATCCGGACGATTCTAAATAGCAAACCGGATACGTGTTTTTATTAAATGGTGGAGCTGTAAGTTGGTGCAGTTCTAAACAAAGCGTCATGGCGGGATCTACATGTGAAGAGGAATACACAGCTCCTTCGGAAGCAGCAAATGAAAGAGTCTGGATGAAGGAGTTCATTTCCGATCTAGGTGTCATACCTTGTGCATCGGGACCAATGAAGATCTTCTGTGACAATATTGGTGCAATTGCCTTGGCAAAGGAATCCAGGTTTCACAAGAGGATCAAGCACATCAAGAGACGCTTCAATTCCATCTGGGACCAAGTCCAGGTGGGAGACATAGAGATTTGCAAGATACATACGGATCTGAATGTAGCAGACCCGTTGACTAAGCCTCTTCCACGAGCAAAACATGATCAGCACCAAGACTCCATGGATGTTAGAATCATTACTGTGTAATCTAGATTATTGACTCTTGTGCAAGTGGGAGACTGAAGGAAATATGCCCTAGAGGCAATAATAAAGTTATTATTTATTTCCTCATATCATGATAAATGTTTATTATTCATGCTAGAAATGTATTAACCGGAAACATGATACATGTGTGAATACATAGACAAACTTAATGTCACTAGTATGCCTCTACTTGACTGGCTCATTAATCAAAGATGGTTATGTTTCCTAACCATAGACATGTGTTGTCATTTGATTAACGAGATCACATCATTAGGAGAATGATGTGATTGACTTGACCCATTCCGTTAGCCTAGCACTTGATCATTTAGTATGTTGCTATTGCTTTCTTCATGACTTATACAAAGTTCCTACAACTATGAGATTATGCAACTCCCGTTTACCGGAGGAACACTTTGTGTGCTACCAAACGTCACAACGTAACTGGGTGATTATAAAGGAGCTCTACAGGTGTCTCCAAAGGTAGATGTTGAGTTGGCATATTTTGAGATTAGGTTTTGTCACTCCGATTGTCGGAGAGGTTTCTCTGGGCCCTCTCGATAATGCACATCACTATAAGCCTTGCAAGAAATGTAGCCAATGAGTTGGTTACGGAATGATGCATTACATACGAGTAAAGAGACTTGCTAGTAACGAGATTGAACTAGGTATTGAGATACTAACGATCGAATCTCGGGCAAGTAACATACCGATGACAAAGGGAACAACGTATGTTGTTATGTGGTTTGACTGATAAAGATCTTCGTAGAATATGTAGGAGCCAATATGAGCATCCAGGTTCCGCTATTCGTTATTGATCGGAAACAGTTCTAGGTCATGTGTACATAGTTCTCAAACCCGTAGGGTCCGCACGCTTAACGTTACGATGACAATTTTATTATGAGTTTACAAGTTTTTGATGTACCGAAGGTTGTTCGGAGTCCAGGATGAGATCACGGACATGACGAGGAGTCTCAAAATGGTCGAGACATAAATATTGATATACTAGAAGCCTATATTTGGATATCTGAATCGTTCCGGGTGAAATCGGGATTTTACCGAAGTACCGGGGGGTTACCGGAACCCCCCCCCCCCCCCGGGGGAGGGGTTAATGGACCTACATGGGCCATAAGGGAGAAGAGGAGGGCCATCCAAGGTAGGCCGCGCGTCCCCTCCCCCCCTAGTCCGAATAGGACAAGGAAGGGGGGGCACCCCCCTTTCCTCTTTCCCCCTTCCCCCTTCCTTCTCCAACAAGGCAAGAGGAGGGAGTCCTACTCCCGGTGGGAGTAGGACTCCTCCAGGCGCACCCCTAGGGGTCGGCCGCACCTACACCCTCCCTCCTTTATATACGGGGGTAGGGGGCCACCCCATGACACAGAAGTTGATCTTCGTGATCATTCCTTAGCCGTGTGCGGTGCCCCCCTCCACCATATTCCACCTCTGTCATATCATTGCGGTGCTTAGGTGAAGCCCTGCGTCGGTAGAACATCATCATCGTCACCACACCGTCGTGCTGACGGAACTCATCCCCGACACCCTGCTAGATTGGAGTCCGGGGATCGTCATTGAGTTGAACGTGTGCTGAACTCGAAGGTGTCATATGTTCGGTGCTTGGATCGGTCGGATCGTGAAGACATACGACTACATCAACCGCGTTGTCATAACGCTTCCGCTTTTGGTCTACGAGGGTACGTGGACACACTCTCCCCTCTCGTTGCTATGCATCACCATGATCTTGCGTGCGCGTAGGAAATTTTTTGAAATTACTATGTTCCCTAACATCTATGACAAAAAATCATGACAGAAAATGGGCTTTTCGTCCTGGGCGAGCTGGAGACGCAGTTGCATGACATTCTTTGGGCCGTCCATGACGGAAAAAACCATGGTTGAAGCAAGGGCGAGGAAAATTTCGGGGAGTTCCCGGTTATGGTGGGTGGTCGGGGGCTGAGCGATGCACGTTTGTCTCGTACACGTACGCGCGTGTGTGCGAGGCTTTGGATCTAACTGAACCCGACCGAGGCGTTGGATCTAACTGAACCCGAGCGATTGCACTGCAGGCTACGCGTTACTGAACCTGAGCGATCGATCGATGGTTGTTAACTGAACCCGATGGAGCGATTCCTTCGCTACTATTGCTAACTGAAGCCGATCGATGTTGCCTCTCTGGATGAGTAGTGAGTGTTGCGGGGGGGTGGATGAACAATGAGCGGTGGGAGTGGATGAACAGGACCAGTGGCATTGCCTCTGGATGAATAGGACCCCGATCGATCGAGCCGGTTGGGGCTGGGTGAACAGGACCCCATGGAGGGCTGGATGAACAAGATGACCCCGTGGAGGGCTGGATGAACAGTAGATGGTGGAGGGGTGGATGAACAGTAGCCCGTGGAGGGGTGGTTGAACAGGAGCCCGTGGAGAGGGGTGGTTGAACAGTAGCCGGTGGAGTAGCGCACGGTGGAGGCTGGATGAACAGGAGCCCGTGGATGAACAGTCGTAGGAGGAGGCTACTGGAGGAGGTCGACGGTGGATGAACAGTAGCCCGTGGAGGCTGGAGGAGATCGACGGTGGAGATGAACAGTATCCCGTGGAGTCCCATTTTGCGGTACGCCACACCCCTACCGATGAACAGGACCCCCGTTTCGACCGTAGCGCTCCAACACAAGTCCGTTTCATCCGTTCTGCGGTAAGCCACACCCCTCCCGATCAACAGGACCCCCATTTCAACCGTAGGAGGTCCGTTTCCTCCGTTTTGCGGTACGCCAGACCCCTCCCAATGAACAGGATCCCGTTTCGAACATGGCCGGTCGAACACAAGGCCGTTTCCTCCGTTCTGCGGTACGCCGGGCCTCGTTTCCATCGCCTGTTCCGTCCAAGCCCTCCCAATGAACACGACGACGCATTCCATTCCGACCCAGCCGGTTGGCTGCCCACGAACACGATGACGGCGCTGTTTCTCCGTTCCGACCCAGCCATGTACACGAGCCCTGGCCGTACGTATGCGCGAGTAGGCGTTCGAGACCCTGCCCGTATGTACGTACATGGCCGTATTTTCTTTCATGCACCCTGGCCGCTGTACATACGTGTACATGCTACATATGCGCCTCTACTACGACACGTGTGCGCCTCTACTACGACATGTGCGCGCCTCTACATCCACTAGTATGTACGTACACGTTCGCGACCAGAATGACAACGCTGCGTACGCTTCGACCAGGTGGGTGCTGATGAGGTTATGTACCTAGGGTAGGGTCATGGACCTATCTAGGATACCATGCCCAAGGACATCATCATACGAAGCTACCTTCCAGTCGACCAAGAGAAGTTCCACTCGACCAAGGGAGACTCCACTCGACTGGCTAGAAGACACTCGACCATGAAGATGCACTCGACCATCAGAAGTTCAGGATCTACTCTGCATCCAAACGATCTGTAATTGAATAGTCTTAATGGTCATGATGACACTTTATGTAGGGCGTTACCAGTAACGCCCAGCCTTAATGTACTTTAACCCTCCTCTAGGTGGGTTGTCTGGGGTCCTGTCGTCCTCTATATAAGCCACCCCCTCCACTGGTAGAAGGGTTCGCACCCCTGTAACTCATATACACAGAGATCAGTCGACCGCCTCCAGGCTCCGAGACGTAGGGCTGTTACTTCCTCAGAGAAGGGCCTGAACTCGCTAAACACCCGTGTGTACAACTACTCCATAGCTAGGACCTTGCCTTTCCATACTTACCCCCCATTCTACTGCCAGACTTAGAACCACGACAGTTGGCGCCCACCGTGGGGCCGGTGTCTTAGCGACTTTTTTGGAGAAGTTGCAATTTGTCCGATCGCCTTCATCATGGTTTCCGGTGGAGCTCTGGTCGAGGGCCACGAGATCCGTCTCGGTGCGCTCACTTTCGTCGCTGACGACTCCGCTTGGCTCCAGGAGGCACCACTCGGCATCGACGCGCTCCCCGTCCGCGGGGCGACGCACTTTCGGGCGTGTGTCCGCGGCGTCTTGCTGCGGCAGCCGTCGACCCCATACCGGTCGACTCCTGCGCCGTCCTCCTGTAACGCCCCAGATGTAACTTTCCATATTTGTATCCAACTCTTGCCGTCTCCGGCGCTAAGTTATATTTATTTCTCGGGTTTGGGTCTTTGTCTCCGTGTGTTGTTTTCTTTTTCGTGCATCTCTTATCATGTCATCACGTGCATTGCATTTGCATACATGTTCATCTCATGCATTCGATCATTTTCCCCGTTGTCCGTTTTGCAATCCGGCGTTCCGTTCTCCTCCGGTGGTCATTTCTACCTTTCTTTCTTGTGTGGGGTTTAAACATTTCCGGATTGGACCGAGTCTTGCCAAGCGGCCTTGGTTTACTACCGGTAGACCGCCTGTCAAGTTTCGGGTCATTTGGACTTCGTTTGATACCCCAACGGTTAACCGAGGGACCGAAAAGGCCTCGTGTGTGTTGCAGCCCAACACCCCCCAAATTTGGCCCAAAACCCACCAAACTCTGCTCCATGTCCTAGAGCGTTCGATCACGATCGTGTGGGCGAAAACCGCACCTCATTTGGACTCTCCTAGCTCCCTCTATGCCTATATATACACCCCTCCGTTTTCGGATCTCTCCCTCTCCCCGAAACCCTAAAAAAAAAGAATCTCCTTCCTCCGCCGCCGACGGACGTGTCCGGCCCGCGCCGGACAGCGTCCGCTCCACCCCGCCGCCCGCCGCAGCCATCGCCGTGCCGCCACGTGGGCGCGCCCACATCGCCGGCCCGCAGGCCCACGCGGGGCCCTCCCCAGCCCGCGTCATCGCCCCGCCGCCTCACGCCCGCAGCCGCCGCCATCCTCCTCGCGGCCGGCCACCCGGGGCACCGGCGCCGCCGCTCGCCATCGTCGCCGGCCCGCTCCTCGAGCCGCGGCCCCGCCGTCCGCCGGCGCGCCCGCCGCCGCCGAACCTCGCCGTGGCCACCACCGGGCCCCGCCGCCCTCGTCCGTCTCCTCCGGCGGCCGGGTCGGGCTCCGGCGAGCCTCCCCACGCCCCTGCGGTCCTCCTCCGGCGAGCTCCAACTCCGGTGAACAGTGCCCCGCGGTCAACCTCGAAGTCCGTGCCCGCGAGATCCCGATCTGGATCTCAGATCCGAAACCCTAGGGTTGACTTTTGCCTCTCTCCGTTAATTTTTATGCATTCTTTGACTGCTCGTATCTCCGCAACCGTAGATCCGTTTTAGGCGTATGATATATCAAAATGTTCGTCTCGACATGTACATCATTTCGTTCCATTGCATCATTTGCATTTGAGGTCATCTTGATACCCAAAATGCTGTTAGAAGGAGGCTTCGTGAGTTAAATTGCAGATCCGTTAGTTCATCTTGCACTTTTGTCATTTTTGCTATACTTAATCCGTGCATGATATGCCTGTGCCCCTTTGGGATGTATTGTGAACCATTTTGTCTTCTTTCCAGAGGTGCCACCCATGCATTTTTAGGGTGTGTGTGTTGTCTTGTGCAAGCTTGCGAAGAGAGGTACCTGAGATTGCAGATTTCAGGGACTTAGTGATTTTCGCTAAGTCTGGGATATTTTAGTTCATGATGCTATATGTCCAGCTTGTTTCCTAGTGATCCGTGCCTCTTTTGAGGATGATCAGTAAGGGAGTTTTGATATTTATGTCATGCTCTATCCATCCATGTCTTTGTTGGCATTTGTGGAGTGCTCTAGGTTGACCCAATCGAGCTCAACTTTTGCTTCGTTGTTTATCTGGGCAGATCGTCAACTTGTTTGCAATTTCGCCGATGCTACCGTTAGTGTTCCATGCATGTTATGCCTTCGTTCTTGCCATGTGTAGCTAGCACTTTGTGCCTTCTTGCTGGTTATATGCTTTCCTTGCCATGACTTGCACCGTAGTGAGTGCATCGAGCTCGTTTACATGCCTTCGTGAGTTAAATTTCAGCATGTCTCAGTTTTCACTAAGTCTGAAAACTGATTGTGTTCGAGCGATGTTCGTGAGCTCGGTAGAGTATTTTGTGAACCCTTTTGGCCCCAGGTCACTTTGGGTGTTTTATTAAGCTTGTTGAGTAGCTCCATGCCATGTTCTTACTTGTCATGTTCAGGTTTCCTATCATGTTGTTTTGCTGCTCCGAAGAGAGCTTCGTGATCTGAAATTTCAGACTAGTGTTAATTTCACTAAGTCTGAGATCTGTTTTGCATTTGCGTTTTAGCCATGCTTGTTTGAACCTCTTAATGGATGAATTTGCCTATGGCTCAGTGCTAGTGTTTTGTCAACCATCTTGTGTACATCACTGCCATGTATTTTGTTTTCATGTTTGGTGGCTGTAGCATGTTCATTTCGTTGCATTTAGATGCCTACTTGCTGTAAATCGCAGACCGGTGTCATATCTTAAAACGCTTGCCATTTCCAAACCGTAGCTCCGATTCCTATGATCTTTATATCGTTTTCAAGCGATTTCATCCCCTCTATCCAGTGGCACACTTGGTTTTCCAAGTTGAGGCCAGGTTCATGCATTTCCTGTCATATCTTACATTTTGCATCCCGCATCGCATCCCGCATAGCATATCGTCATTTCATCATATTGCTTGGTCTTGCCCGTGGTTGATTGTATCCTTGTTGCTTGTTTGTCTTGTTGGGTAGAGCCGGGAGACGAGTTCGCTACCGAGGAGCCCGTTGAGTTTGCTTGTGAGGATCCAGTCAACTCTGACAACTGTGCAGGCAAGATGATCATACCCTCGAAATCACTACTATCTTTGCTATGCTAGTTTGCTCGCTCTTTTGCTTTGCCACTGCTACGATGCCTACCTTTTGCTTGTCAGCCTCCCAATTGCCATGTTGAACCTCTAACCCACCATTGTCCTAGCAAACCATTGATTGGCTATGTTACCGCTTGCTCAGCCTTCTTATAGCGTTGTTAGTTGCAGGTGAAGATTGGAGCCGTTCCTTGTTGGAACATTTATTTACTTGTTGGGATATCATTATATTGCTATGTTATCTTAATGCATCTATATACTTGGCAAAGGGTGGAAGGCTCGGCCTCTCGCCTAGTGTTTTGTTCCACTCTTGCCGCCCTAGTTTCCGTCATATCGGTGTTATGTTCCCGGATTGTTGCGTCCCTTACACGGTTGGGCTATAATGGGAACCCCTTGATAGTTCGTCTTGATTAAAGCTTTTCCAGCAATGCCCAACATTGGTTTTACCATTTGCCACCTAGCCTCTTTTCCCTTGGGTTTCCGGAGCCCGAGGGTCATCGTATTTTAGCCCCCTTGGGCCAGTGCTCCCTCTGAGTGTTGGTCCGAACTGAGCTGCCTGCGGGGCCACCTCGGGGAAACTTGAGGGTTGGTTTTACTCGTAGCTAGTCTCATCTGAGTGTGCCCTGAGAAAGAGATATGTGCAGCTCCTATCGGGATTTGTCGGCACATTCGGGCGGTGTTGCTGGACTTGTTTTAACCTGTCGAATCATCTTGTTGTACCGAGATACCGAGTCTGATCGGTGTGTCTTGGGTGGAGGTCTATTCCTTCGTTGACCGTGAGAGCTTGTTATGGGCTAAGTTGGGACCCCCCCTGCAGGGATTGATCTTTCGAAAGCCGTGCCCGCGGTTATGGGCGGATGGGAATTTGTTAATGTCCGGTTGTAGATGACTTGAACTAAACTTAATTAAAATGAATCAACCGTGTGTGTTACCGTGATGGCCCCTTCTCGGCGGAGTCCGGGAAGTGGACACGGTGTTGGAGTTATGCTTGCGCAGGATGTTCCTTTAGCTTCTCGCTCGTGCTTCGCCTTCTCTTCTCGCTCTCTTTCGCGTATAAGTTAGCCACCACATATGCTAGTCGCTTGCTGCAACTCCACATATATTTGCCTTATTCATTCCTATGAGCTTAAATAGTCTTGATCGCGTGGGTGTGAGATTGCTGAGTCCCTGTGGCTCACAGATACTACAACTCCAGATGCAGGTCCAGGTGATTCTGCTCCAGTTGACGATTACGAGCTCAGGTGGGAGTTCGACGAGGACTCTCAGCGATACTACGTGTCCTTTCCAGATGATCAGTAGTGGTGCCTAGTTGGGGTTATCGATTCAGGACCTTGTCGCATGTCGGGGGTCTTATTTTCTATTTTGGCGCCGTAGTCGGGCCATGAGTGTTTGTTTGATGGATGTTATTTATGTACTCTGATGTGACGTGGCGAGTGTAAGCCAACTATGATATCTTCCCCTTTTATTATATATATTACATGGGATGTTGTAATGATTGCCTGACTTGCGACATTGCTTTCAATGCGGTTATGCCTCTAAGTCGTGCCTCGACACGTGGGAGCTATAGCCGCATCGAGGGCGTGACACCTCCCTCCCTGTCTCCCGCCAGTGCAAGCGCTCCGGTCGGTCGAGGCTCCAGCGATGGGTGAGACACGCAGTGGCTCGCCAATCGGCCACCACCCAAGTCGCGGCGATTGAGCCCGACGAATCTCTCTACGGTCTGTTCGACCTGTCGACTGGCTCTGTAGAGACTGCATCCGAGTGCGATAGCAGTGATCCGGCGGTGGAGGTCCTAATGGTCAACGGGCCCCGTAGTCCTCCCGGTTTCCCCCGCGGCGATGGGATGGACGACGAGGACAACCCTGCTCAAGCCCATGAAGAGTACCAACCCGAGCCGCTCACTTCCCAGTAGAGGGAAGAACTTCGCCGCCGGAACATGGATGCCCTGCATACTCCCATTGCAGGAGAAACTCCTGAGGCTCGTGCCCTGGAAGAGGCGCGTTTAGCCAACCTGGCTGAACGCACTCGACTGGAGAACCTTCAGCGAGCACTCGACGAGCGTACGCGTCAACGAGCGACTAACTCCAATCGACGTCAGCTCTTTCCGCAACCTACTCAGGTATATCGAACCCCAATTCAGAATTTGGCAGCTGCAGCCCGCATAGCAGAGTCAATTCAGCCCTCTCAGTCAGAGGCTGGAAGAGGCTTGATGCAGATCAGAGATTTTCTCCGAGCAGCAGGAGATCAGAATTCAGCTGTGTCACAGTCACGTAACAGGATTCACAGTCGATCTATCGCTGCGAATACTGTTCAGTCGGCTCACAGTCCAAGGTCGCCTCCGAGGCGCATGGGACGTGAAGGCCGGCGGGACCACTATGATGATCGATTTGATCGTGATGACAGGCGTCGAGTGCCCACTCCTCCTCCGAGAAGTGGGTCTAACGCCCACCGGCAGCAAGATGACAGACGCCAGCTCAGTGTTGGGCGGAGAGCTCCAGTCGACCCCAGAGAGCCAGGCTTTGACGCGAGATCCATCATCGTGCAAGGTTTGGTCGACCGAAACAGAGCTTATAGAGGTGGTCATGACAGAGATGTGCCCACAAGAAGCCGAGTCCACGTTTCAGGTCCAGAATGTTTTAGCAGAGCGATCAGAACCGCAGTGATACCCCCCAACTTCAGGTTGGCGACTGGGGTGAATAAGTTCACCGGAGAGTCTAAGCCTGAAATTTGGCTCGAAGACTACCGAGTGGCTATTCAGATTGGTGGCGGTAATGATGAGGTGGCCATGAAATATTTGCCACTTATGCTAGGGGGTTCAGCCAGGGCATGGTTGAATCAGTTAGCTCCCAGCAGCATTTACACCTAGGATGATCTTTCTCGAGTGTTCCTCAGGACGTTTGAGGGAACTTGCAAGCGACCTGCTGGATTGACTGAGCTACAAGTTTGTGTACAAAAGTCGAGTGAAACACTAAGGGATTACATCCAGAGGTGGATCACTTTGCATCACACTGTCGAGAATGTGTCGGACCATCAAGCGGTTTGCGCCTTCAAAGAGGGTGTCAAGAACAGAGAGTTGAGCCTGAAGTTTGGTCGAACTGGAGACATGACCCTGAGTCGGATGATGGAAATAGCCACCAAGTACGCCAACGGCGAAGAAGAGGACCGACTCCGGAGCGGCAAGTACAAGCCGAGTCAGTCGGATAAAGGAAACTCCAGTCGGAAGAAAAAACGGAAGGCCGAGCCAGCAGCTCCTGGAGAGGCTCTAGCCGTGACACAAGGCAAATTTAAAGGGAAGCCCAAAGGATCTTGGAACCCCAAGAAGGTAAAAGACAAGAGGGTAATGATGTGATGGACCTGCCGTGTCATATCCACACGAAGAAAGACGAAGAGGGTAACTTCATCTACCCAAAGCATACCACTCGCCAGTGTCGGCTCTTAATCCAGCAGTTCCAAGGGAAACAGCCGAAGGACAAAGAGAAGGAGTTGGACAAGGCTGAGGACAAGCAGGATAGTGATGGAGAGTACCCTCATGTCAACTCCACTCTGATGATTTTTGCTGATGTAGAGAGCAAAAGTCGACTGAAAGTGATCAACCGAGAAGTCAATATGGTCGCACCGGCGACACCAAGCTATCTGAGATGGTCGCAAACTCCCATTACTTTCGACCAGTCGGACCATCCTACTCATATTGCCACCCCTGGGAGGCAAGCACTGGTGGTCGACCCGGTCGTCGAAGGCACTCGACTGACGAAGGTATTGATGGATGGCGACAGCGGGTTGAACATACTGTATGCAGAGACGCTCAAGGGAATGGGCATTCCGATGTCCAGGCTCAGCTACAGCAACATGAGTTTTCACGGAGTCATCCCAGGAAAGAAGGCTGAGTCACTTGGCCAAATAGCTCTAGATGTGGTGTTCGGCGACTCGAAGCATTTCCGCAAAGAGAAGCTGACATTTGAAGTCGTGGATTTCCAGAGCGCCTACCACGCTATCTTGGGAAGACCAGCCTACGCCCGCTTCATGGCTCGATCATGTTATGTGTACCTCAAGTTAAAGATGCCTGGCCCCAAAGGCGTGATCACCGTCACTGGTAACCGGAAGAAAGCAGAAGAGTGTTTCCAGAAAGGCTCAAAGATTGCGGATGACCAGATAACAGTGATAGAGCTCGAGGAATACAAGAAGAATGCAGATCCGAGTGATTTACTACGGTCCAAGAAGCCCGGCACAGAGTCAGCATTTCAGTCGTCCGGTGAGACGAAGCCAGTTCACATCCACCCGACTGATCCCAATGCAGCTCCGACCCATATTTCCACTACACTCGACTCTAAATAGGAAGAAGCGCTCATCCAGTTCCTCCGTGAGAACTGGGACATCTTCGCATGGAAGCCAGCTGACATGCCAGGTGTTCCCAGGGGACTGGCTGAGCATCGCCTTAGAGTCGATTCAAAGGCAAAACCTGTTAAAGAACATCTTCGACGGTCCGTTGTTCAGAAGAAAAAGGCCATTGGCGAAGAGGTGGCTCGACTCCTTGCAGCAGAGTTCATCCGAGAGATATACCACTCCGAGTGGCTCGCCAATGTCGTTATGGTTCCCAAAAAGGACAATTCCCTTCGTATGTGCATTGATTTCAAACATATCAATCGGGCCTGCCCGAAAGATCATTTTCCTCTCCCTCGCATCGACCAAATTGTCGACTCGACCGCAGGGTGTGAGAGATTGTCTTTTCTAGATGCTTATTCCGGATATCATCAGATCCGTCTGTATGGGCCCGACGAAATCAAAACAGCTTTCATCACCCCATTCGGGTGCTTCTGCTATATCACCATGCCATTCGGCCTCAAGAATGCCGGAGCCACGTTCATGAGAATGATTCAAAAGTGTTTACTCACTCAAATCAGTCGGAATGTGGAAGCATACATGGATGATATCGTGGTCAAGTCGCGAAAGGGTTCCGACCTGTTGACTGACTTAGCTGAAACATATGCCAATCTCAGGAGGTATGATATCAAGCTCAATCCTTCAAAGTGCACATTCGGAGTACCTGGCGGGAAGTTACTCAGTTTTCTCGTTTCCGAACGAGGAATCGATGCTAACCCAGAAAAAGTTGGCACCATACTCCGAATGAAACGCCTCGTGCATGTGCACGATGTCCAGAAGCTTACTGGATGCTTGGCCACGTTAAGTCGATTCATCTCTTGCCTCGGTGAAAAGGCGTTGCCCCTTTACCGACTGATGAAGAAGGCAGACAAGTTCGAGTGGACTCCAGAAGCTGATGCAGCGTTTGCCGAGTTAAAAACTCTGCTCTCCACCCAGCCGGTGCTTGCTGCTCCAATCAGCAAAGAGCCTCTGTTGCTTTATATTGCAGCCACAGGACAAGTCGTCAATACAGTACTTACGGTCGAGCGGGAAGAAGAAGGGAAAACCTTCAAAGTTCAGCGCCCAGTATATTATCTCTCTGAAGTTTTGACCCCATCGAAGCAAAGATATCCTCATTATCAGAAGCTCGTATATGGGATCTACATGACCATGAAGAAGGTTGCCCATTATTTCTCTGATCATGACATTACAGTCGTCAGTGAAGCACCATTGTCAGAGATTCTGCACAACAAAGATGCAACTGGTCGAGTGGCTAAATGGGCGATTGAACTCCTTCCCCTTGATATCAAATTTGAGGCAAAGAAAGCCATTAAGTCCCAGGCTATAGCAGATTTCCTTGCCGAGTGGATTGAACAGCAGCAGCCGACTCAAGTTCACTCGGAGCATTGGACCATGTTCTTTGATGGCTCTAAGATGTTAAATGGTTCTGGTGCTGGGGTAGTTTTGGTTTCTTCCTGAGGAGATAAGCTCAGATATGTGCTCCAGATCCACTTTGATTCCTCCAACAATGAAGCAGAATATGAAGCACTGTTGTATGGGTTGCGCATGGCCATTTCACTCGGCGTCCGTCGCCTTATGGTTTACGGCGACTCAGATTTGGTGGTCAATCAGGTGATGAAGGAGTGGGACGTGAGAAGCCCGGCCATGACTGGATACTGCAATGCAGTGAGGAAGCTTGAAAAGAAATTTGAAGGGTTAGAACTCCATCACGTTCCCCGACTGAAAAATCAAGCAGCCGATGACTTGGCAAAGATAGGTTCCAAGAGGGAAGCCATTCCGAGTCGCATGCTTTTGGAACATGTCTACACGCCATCGGTTCAAGAGGATCCTTTCACTGAAGAAGCCCCGCAGCCTAAAAGCGCCACAGATCCGACTGAAGTCGAGGTCCCAGCGGTGGTCGACTTGATCATGGAAGTTTTGGTCATCACTCCCGATTGGACAGTGCCCTACATCGCCTATATTTTGAGGAAGGAACTCCCTGAGAATGAAGAAGAAGCTCGAGAGATCGTCCGCCGGTCCAAAGCCTTCACCGTCATGAGAGGTCAGTTGTACAGAGAAAGTGCGACTGGAGTCAGCCAGAAATGCATAACATCGGAGGAAGGTCGAATGATTCTTAACGACATCCACTCGGGGACCTGTGGCCATCATGCATCTTCTCGGACCATCGTGGCCAAAGCATACCGAGCTGGTTTTTATTGGCCCAGAGCGAATGAAATGGCGAAGGAGATAGTCGACAAGTGTGAGGGATGTCAGTTTTACTCCAATATGTCACACAAGCCCGCCTCAGCCTTAAAGACCATACCACTTGTCTGGCCCTTTGCTGGATGGGGTTTGGATATGGTTGGCCCGTTGAGAATAGGAAGAAGCGGTTTCACACATGTGCTGGTAGCAGTCGACAAGTTTACCAAGTGGATTGAGGCCAAACCCATCAAGAACCTCGATGCTGGTACCGCTGTCAGCTTCATCTGAGAACTGATATTCAGATATGGAGTCCCGCACAGCATCACCACTGATAATGGGTCAAACTTCGATTCTGAAGAATTCAGAGCTTTCTGCACGTCTCAAGGCACGCGAGTCGACTATGCTTCAGTCGCCCATCCGCAGTCGAATGGACAGGCAGAACGAGCCAACGGTTTGATTCTCAAAGGGTTGAAGCCCCGTTTGATGCGTGATCTCAAGCATGCGGCTGGTGCATGGGTTGACGAACTTCCCTCGGTGCTTTGGGGGTTAAGGACCACACCCAACCAGTCGACTGGAAGAACTCCATTCTTCTTGGTCTATGGAGCTGAAGCAGTCTTGCCGAGTGATCTTCTACACAACGCTCCCCGAGTCGAGCTCTACACCGAAGCTGAAGCAGAACAAGCGCGGCAGGACGCAGTCGACCTTTTAGAGGAATAAAGAGAGATGGCTCTGATCAGATCGACCATTTATCAACAAGACTTGCGTCGCTTCCACGCCAAAAACGTGCAGAGTCGAGCCTTCCAGGAAGGAGATTTAGTTCTCCGAGTGGACCAGCGGAAACCACACAAGCTTGGTCCTTCTTGGGAATGTCCCTTCATCGTCACCAAGGTTCTCCACAATGGAGCATACCGTCTTTACAATGTCGAACATCAGATCGACGAGCCCCGAGCTTGGAACGCGGAGCTTCTCCGCCCCTTTTGCACTTAAGTATTCACTCGGATGAGTTGTAATAAAAGTACTCGTGTAGTTTATTTATCAAAAACAAGAGCTTTATAGTTTTCCCAGTGATTGTTATTACTTTTGTCCATATAAAACAATCCCCCAGTGGGTGGCTTAGCTGCGAATCCGATTCGCCTAAGTCTGTAAAAAAATTCCTAAGCGAGTGGTGAGTCAGTCTCCCACACGAAGGCTTAGCTGTGAAATCCGTTTCGCCTAAGATAAATAAAATCCTACCGAGTGGTAAGCCAGCCTTCCACTCGGAGGCTTAGCTGCAGTCCAAGTACTCGCCTAAGATAAATAAAATCCTACCGAGTGGTAAGCCAGCCTTCCACTCGGAGGCTTAGCTGCAGTCCAAGTACTCGCCTAAGATAAATAAAATCCTACCGAGTGGTAAGCCAGCCTTCCACTCGGGGGCTTAGCTGCAGTCCAAGTACTCGCCTAAGATAAATAAAATCCTACCGAGTGGTAAGCCAGCCTTCCACTCTGAGGCTTAGCTGCAGTCCAAGCACTCGCCTAATATAAATGAAATCCTACCGAGTGGAGAGCAGACCTCCCACTCGGGGGCTTAGCTGCAGCCCAATGCTCGCCTAAGTGTCTGAAATTCTACCGAGTGGAGAGCAGACCTCCCACTCGAGGGCTTAGCTGCAGTCCAAGAACTCGCCTAAGTACAAGTACAACATGCGTTCTACAAGAAGGACGAGGTGCAGGTCGACTGCAACCCTCTCCTTCCGAGCTGCGCCACCAATTGAAAAATCCTACCGAGTGGAGAGCAGACCTCCCACTCGGAGGCTTAGCTGCAGCCCAGTGCTCGCCTAAGTGTCTGAAACCCTACCGAGTGGAGAGCAGACCTCCCACTCAGGGGCTTAGCTGCAGCCCAGTGCTCGCCTAAGTATCTGAAATCCTACCGAGTGGAGAGCAGACCTCCCACTCGGGGGCTTAGCTGCAGCCCAGCGCACGCCTAAGTGTCTGAAATCCTACCGAATGGAGAGCAGACCTCCCACTCGGGGGCTTAGCTGGAGCCCAGCGCTCACCTAAGTGTCTGAAATCCTACCGAGTGGAGAGCAGACCTCCCACTCGGGGGCTTAGCTGCAGCCCAGTGCTCACCTAAGTGTCTGAAATCCTACCGAGTGGAGAGCAGACCTCCCACTCGGGGGCTTAGCTGCAGCCCAGCGCTTGCCTAAGTGCCTGAAATCTTACCGAGTGGAGAGCAGACCTCCCACTCGGGGAGCTTAGCTGCAGCCTAGTGCTCGCCTAAGCATCTAAAAATCCTACTGAGTGGAGGTCAAACCTCTCGCTCGGTAGGTTAGCTGCAGCCCAGTGCTCGCTTAAGTGAATTGGGGAACAAGTTGATGGCAATAAGCGCTTCGCTTTAACCTGCAAAAGACGCCTCAAACCAAATGCAAACATATTCAGCGACGAACCCAAGTTCGGATAACACCTAACAGAACCGAAAGTGCTCAGGCGCTAGGCCTGTTAAGGTTTGTCGGTTACAAAACTCACTCGGCATACTGAGGCAAATTTAAAGTATCAAGCTCAGAAGTTTTTTACCCCTCCTGTGGAGGGCTGGAAGGTGCCACAAACTCGTCCAGATCAATTCCGTCTACAATCCGAGTGGCAGCGGCAATGAAGGTCTCCGTGAAAGATTTGAAATCGTGCTTCTTGGTGTTGGCCACCCTGAGAGCCACCAGCTTGTCCTCTCATGCATCCTTGCAGTGAACGCGGACCAGAGATAGAGCAACATCCGCGCCGCACCTGGCCGAAGATTTCTTCCACTCTTGCACTCGACTTGGGACCTCGTTCAATCGAGTCATCAGAGACTCAAGGTCATTCTGGAGTGTCTCTCTTGGCCAGAGTGTTGTGTCAATGCGGGAAGTTGCGACCTTCAGCCTTGCGAGATAATCGATGACGGCAGCAACACGAGATTCAAGTCGGAGCACGTTCATGGCGACTTCATATTTCACAGGGGAGTTGATGGGGTCCAGGTTTACTTCCAGTCGACCAGTCTCCTCTTCAAAGTTCTGACAAAATTCTGCAAGCGCAACCACCGAGTCAAGACAAACAGTCAGAGGTTACAATTGAAATATTTGTTTGATACAAAGGATTACCTTCAAGCATGAGGAACAACTTCTTGGCGAGTCCACCCAGATAAGCCTCTAGATCATTCTTCTTTCTCTTCAACTCACTAGCCTTGTCGTTCAGGGTGGTCTTGTCGCTTTTCAGTCGAGTGACCTCCTGGTTGGCAGCATCAAGAGCAGCTTTCAGATTGGTGTTTTCTTCTTCAAGCTTAGTCACTGAAGCCAGCTTCTCATCCGCTAGCCTGGTCTTCTCTAAAGCAGTTTTTTGCATCTCAGCCAAGTCAAGCTCTTGTTTCTTCAGGGCGTCCCTCACTTTGCCTACAAAGTTACAGTGAGATTAGATTCGGAAACGAGTGAGAGGCAAAGGCAGTCGTCAAAGGCCTCACCAAGCATACCTTTAGCTTCCTCCTTCGCCTTCGTCAAGTTCTCTTGGGCCAGTTTCAGATCGAGCTCGAGCTGAATGTGTTTGTTCTGCAACTCAGTATAACGAGCCGCAAGGTCACAGGATTTCTACGAAGAACCAATCAACAGACGTCAAAGACAATTCACTTCCGAGTGAGTAAGGAAAAATCATAGCGTTTCTAAGACTACGGCCGAATGCAAACATTCGACCATAGTCTCAGGGACTACACCCAGTGGGTGCACTCATCGTGCCCCCACTAGTTTCATCAAGAGTCGACCAGTCGACCAACAAAAAAAACGAGGCAATGTTCTTTAGACTATAGTCGACTGCCAGCAGTCGACCACAGTCTCGGGGACTACACCTAGTGGGTGCACTCAGCGTGCCCCCACCAGTCTATGAATCTATTCGACCTTGTCGAGTAAAGAAAAACTCAAAAACATAAAGACTATGGTCGACTGCCAGCAGTCCACCATAGCCTTGGGGACTACACCCAGTGGGTGCACTCAGCGTGCCCCCACCGGTCTATGAATCTATTCGACCTTGTCGAGTAAAGAAAAACTCAAAAACATAAAGACTATGGTCGACTGCCAGCAGTCCACCATAGCCTTGGGGACTACACCCAGTGGGTGCACTCAGCGTGCCCCCACTAATCCAGAATTTCAATCGACACACACCCAGTGGGTGTAAGACAGACTTTAGGAATTTCAGAAAGAAGAACAGGCAGTGACCGACTGACCTGAACATTACTCTGGAGTGCCGAACTGGCGTCATAGGCTGCCTGGCTGGCTTCTCAAATTGCCTTCACTTGCTCCATCATGACCCCCGCTTGGCGTATCGCTTCTCTAGCAGCACTGGCTTGGTCTTCTGGAATGGGGTAGGTGGAGAAAAGCGAGGGTTGAGCAGCACTCGACGATGAAGGGCGAGCACTCGTCAACGGCACCGCGAAGGTTACGGTGGGTCGAGTGACATTGTCTCCCTCCACGACCAACGTCTCAGGTGCTGGCACATCTCGAGTCGCCTTGCCAGCAGGCGTTTTCTTGCTCCTCCTTTGCCTCGGTGGTTCTTCGTCGTTGTCGTTAGGAAGGTCAATAACAACGTTAGATGAAGCTGCAGAAAGAATCAAAATTAGAGACAATAAGTCAATCGACTGAAAACGGCATCACAAGAATCATACCAGGTTGCGATAGCAGCATCCTCCATCTCGTGGTCTTCAGCCTTGGCAGAAGTATCAGAAGTAGCAGCGCTGCAGTTCCAAAAGTCAGTCGGTTGGCCCATGAGTCGACCAAGAACAAGTTCATGAAACAGGGAAAGCTCAAAACTACCATTACCCTGAGATAGTGGGGATCACCATCTTAATCTTTGGCAAGACCTTTGCAGGCTTCGATGGTGCCACTCGAGATTGCTTCGGAGCCTTCTCAGTCGGCGCCGGAGAAGTGGTCCGAGGGTGCTTGGTCGACTGGGAAGCGGTCGCGACCCCCTTACCCCGCTCAGTCGCTGGATCATGGACAAGCTTCGAGCGTCTTTCCAAGCAGGGAGGTGCAACTTCCTCCTCCTCCTCCTCTTCTTCCTCCTCACTAGAGTCGTCACCCTCGTCGTCGTCGGCGGCATCCGAATCCCACTCCTCCGGGCTTTTGCCCCCGCTTCCTTTCCCCTCCTCAGTCGGCGTCTACGCCCCATTGGGCATCGAGTACAATTCAGTGGTGGCCTGTCAGACAAGCAACAAAGCAAAACAAAGATCAATCGACCAATTCGCGGCAAAGCAGAATGGATAAAACAAAATTACACTCGGAGATAAGCGGCCATACCTTGTCCGGCGTATAGGTACAGTCGAGTGGCGGGATCCTCCTCGCCTCTCGAGGGTTGTCCTTGTTCCCTGTGATGGCGGCCACCCACCTCTCCAGCGTGGCATCGTCGACTGCCTCTGGATGGACCCGAGTGGTGTCTTCAGTACCGCAGTACAGCCACATCGGGTGGCCTTGGTACTGGAGCGGTTGGATACGCCGCCTAAGGAAGACTTCCAGAAGATCCATGCCCGTCACTCCGTCCCGAACGAGTTGGACCACGCGCTCCACCAACATTTTTACCTCGGCTTTCTCCTCAGGAAGCACCTTCAGAGAAGACGGTTTGTCCACTCGGTCCATGGAGAACGAAGGGAGACCAGTCGACTGCCCCGGCGTCGACTCGTCTTGGCAGTAGAACCAAGTCGACTGCCACCCTTTGACCGACTCAGGAAGGGTCATGGCCGGGAAAGTGCTCTTATTCCTCAACTGAATCCCAAGACCCGCGCACATCTGTATAACCTTGGTCCTCTCATCACCCGGACTCGCCTTTTTTACTGTCTGCGACCGACAGGTGAATATGTGCTTGAAGAGACCCCAGTGCGGTCGACAACCCAGGAAGTTCTCGCACATGGACACAAAGGCAGCAAGATAGGCGATGGAATTGGGATTGAAATGGTGGAGTTGCGCCCCAAAGAAATTCAGAAACCCACGGAAGAACACACTCGGCGGCAGAGAAAAACCACGATCTACGTGAGTGGCTAAGAGAACGCACTCACCCTCCTGCGGCTGCGGTTGACACTCGGACCCCGGGAGCCTCGCTGACCCGTGGGGGATCAGTCCCTCATCGGCCAGGTCGTCGAGGTCCTTCCCAGTGATGGTCGAGTGGATCCAATCCCCTTGGACCCAACCCTTCGGCAGGCGGGACCTCGACGAAGATCCGCCCCGACTGGACGGTCTCCCCTTCGCTTGCCCCGTCGCCGTCGCCTTCTTCGCGCGCTCTAGAGCCGCCATCTTCTCCTTCACCATTATCGCCGGCAAAGCGCTCGAGAGGTGGATAAGGCGGAGGTAGGAGCAGGCGCCGTGGGTGGAGGCAGAGAGGGAAGAGAGGAGAATGGGGAGGCACTGTTCAAAAACTCACCCCCGACGCTTTATATAAGGGCGCTTCCGAGTGGCTGACGAGTGGGCCCGAGCAGATCTGTCACATCCCGAAACAGTCACACACGTACGATACGTGGCGAAAAAGGCGGCGTGGAAATCGAGGCGTCCATGCTTTATCCCGCCCGATTGCCGCGGATCGCCCCGCTTCGCGTGCTTCCCAAATTTCAGATCCCGCAAAATCCGCTAACAGCAGATCAATCTGTCAGACGATATCCTTCCCGCGATCCGTCACTCGGAAGTTCACCAAAGTTCAAAAGTTCACTCGACAAAAGATAAGAATGGATCAAGGGGACTGAAGTAAAAGTCGACGCCAACGCCGAAAGAAGAATCGCCGATCCAAGATACGACATAATCAAAGTACAGTAAACAGGTCGGAGAAAATCGTCAACTCCTTCCTCACTCGAACCTCGATCCATTCGGGGGCTAATGATGAGGTTATGTACCTAGGGTAGGGTCATGGACCTATCTAGGATACCATGCCCAAGGACATCATCATACGAAGCTACCTTCCAGTCGACCAAGAGAAGTTCCACTCGACCAAGGGAGACTCCACTCGACTGGCTAGAAGACACTCGACCATGAAGATGCACTCGACCATCAGAAGTTCAGGATCTACTCTGCATCCAAACGGTCTGTAATTGAATAGTCGTAATGGTCATGATGACACTTTATGTAGGGCGTTACCAGTAACGCCCAGCCTTAATGTACTTTAACCCTCCTCTCCGTGGGCTGTCTGGGGTCCTGGCGTCCTCTATATAAGCCACCCCCTCCACTGGTAGAAGGGTTCGCACCCCTGTAACTCATATACACAGAGATCAGTCGACCGCCTCCGGGCTCCGAGACGTAGGGCTGTTACTTCCTCAGAGAAGGGTCTGAACTCGCTAAACACCCGTGTGTACAACTACTCCATAGCTAGGACCTTGCCTTTCCATACTTACCCCCCATTCTACTGTCAGACTTAGAACCACAACAGGTGCCGACTGTCAGGCACTTCCTTGCGTGCGAAGATGTCGCTGGTGGGTCCCAGCAGTCAGAGGGGCGAAATGTTTTTCGGACGCATTTCCTTGCGTGTGAAGATGTAGCTCGTGGGTCCCAGCAGTCAGGGGGGCGAATCGTTTTTTTTTGCCCGGACGCACTCCCTTGCATGCGAAGATGTAGCTGGTGGGTCCCAGTAGTCATGGGGGAAACATTTTTTTTTGCAAAATACGGTGGCCCGTCCAGTGGGTCCCTGTTGTCAGGTGGAGGAATAATTATTTTGCGCGTAATAAGTAGGCACTTCCTTGCTGCGGCCGTGGACCCAGGTGTCAGCCTCTCCACATACAGTCCACTTCAGATGCATGTCGGTCGTTGACCATGTTGACCAGGCCGCACCAAAAGCACCAGGGCGATGGACGATGGTGATGCCTAGGAAGGGAATGAGACGGAGGCAGGGAAGACTCTTCAGATGTTTCCCATGCGGAGGGGAGTACGACTGTACGAGGGTTTACTGGTTCATCTGCCGTCACCGTAGAATAACAGCAGGTGTGGGTGAGTTGAGGGATGGCTAGGCCAGCGATGGGAGTACGGTGGGGCGGTGAGGCCTGCGCGGCAGCACAGCCGGCTGCAGGGATGAGGGAGCAGGCAGTCCCGCCGGTGCTTGTTTGAGCGGCTAGAGCAGGAAGAGCAGAGATTGAAGAAGCACGACGGTCGTTGGATGGAAATCCAACAGTCACTGCTTGTGCGTCAACCTTTTTTTAGGAAAGCCTCAAATCTGTGGAAAACACCATACAGCCCATCTGCCATTATTTCTAATAATTTACAGCCCATTTGCTAATTCTTAAGGTATTTTTTGGAGCCCATATTCTTTTTGTTAGCACTACAGCCCATATTGTGGCCACGGTTAAAAAATTGTACGAAATTTTGCATATTTCGGTGCAGTCCGAACTGTTTTTAATGCTGAAATTTCGAGTCACATTCAAACTGATTTTAAAAATAAATGTATATCAATATAAAATCCAACAAATTATCCACGCATAAAAATCAATGCAATTTAAAATCTCGAAATGAAAAAAAAAAGAAATTTGAAACTAATTGCCGGTTTGATGTGTTTTAAAAATGTACAGCCCATTTCTCATTACTGATAGGCCATTTTCTCGGCCAGCCGAATGAAGCTCTCCTCGTCTTGAAAGATTTGCAGCCCAACAGGCACGACAAAGCGACTTACTTGGCAAATCAGAAAAAAACTGGGTTGTGGCCGTGGACCCAGCTGTCAGCCTCTCCACTTACAGTACTCTTCCGATGGAAGTCGGTCGTTGACCACATTGACCACGCCGCACCGAGAGAACCAAGGCGGTGGACGACGGCGAGGCCTAGGAAGGGGAAGACGCAGAGCCGGGGAAGACGCGGCAGTGGATGCCCACGCGGAGAGGAGTACGAGGGTTCACTGGTTCGGCTGTGGCTTGAGGCTGCCAACGCCGCAGAATAACAGGGGGTGTGGGTGAGTAGAGGGATGCCCTGGGACAGCGATGGGAGTAGTAGGGGGCGGTGAGGCCTCCGCGGCATCACAACCGGCCATGAGAGGCAGGAAAACACGGCACGACCAGCGCTGCTTTGGGTGGCTGGAGCAAGAATACCAGAGGTTGAAGAAGCACTACGGTCGTTGGATGGACAGCGTACGGTCACTACAACTAGAATCGTTTATATTGACTAAGTTGACAAAGACCTTGGTATGCGTCAACTTAGTAGGCCCACGGGTTAGCCTCGGAAACGGTGCGCCCCACATGTCAGGGGGAGGAATCATTTTTTGGGCGGCCGAAGCAAGTATATCCGAGATTGAAGAAGAAGCACGACATCCGTTGGATAGACATCCAACGGCCACTGCTGCTAGAACCTTGTGTTGACTATAATACGAGAATTTATAGCCCATTTGCGATTTGTAAGAATGTACAACCCATTTTTGAATTCTAATGGAATTTACTACAGCCCATTTACAGTTTGTTAAAAGTACAACCCATTTTCTCGCTAGGACAACAATTAATAATTTCAACCAACCGTTCAAGACAGAATTCAATAAAATTTTCCCACATTTTGATGGGATCCGAAATATTATAATCCTGAAATTTCTAGTCAGATTAAATATAATTTGTATTACGTAAAAATCCAACAAAACATTGCGCACGCAACAATTAAAAATTAAGATTTTCAAAATCCATAAATAATATTTTATAAACTAATTTTGTGTTTGGTGCATTTTTTTATAGTTACTGCCCAGTTTTTATAAGTACATCCCATTTATTATTTTAAAGCCCATTTTCCTGTTAAGCCTAATGCATAAAATTTGCAGCCCAGCGGGGTGGAGAATAACAAGTTGACCTTGCCTGGGTATTCCTCAAAAAAACGTATAGCTGGGCTAGCCATTTCCATCTTGAAAGTATTAATATCTGGAATGGATATCTGGCCTGGGCTAGACGGGCCACAGCTCGCCCAGTTAATACCCTGCTCTCCTCTGAACAACAACGAAAACATCACCAAGAAAAACTTTGCAGTGCTCACGCCTCAAAAACACAAATATTGCTCGAGCTGCTTGGTCCCAGCTCTCGGCCACACCTTGTGCAATTCTCTCGTTTATATTGACTACATAGGTTGACAATGGTGTGGGACCGTGATGTCAGGAAACCAGGAGGAAGCAAAAAAATATAGTTGTACATAATAAGGAGGCACTTGCGTACGTACGACAATGGCCCTACTGGGCCCCTATTGTCATCCAATCAAAATAAAGTCATCTCCTGAATCCTCATGTTCGTTGACCATGTTAACAATGCTAGGAGCCACGGCGAGCGCAACAACTCGAAGGACGACGGAGAGGGCCTCGCGGGCCCATACGGATGGTCTGATACGGTGCCCGCTGCTCATTCAGAAAGCCAGGATCATCGGACACCTATGAGCACCTTCGAGAGACTGAGACGACATGAAACAGTAAGGTCGCGCTTGGGAGCTCTAGTTTATTTCACACATGTATTAGGATACAAGTGTAATTTACTCATCATCGGAAACAATGCGTAAAATACAGAGGTAATGAAACCGAGGGCCCGAGGTCTGTAAGTAAAACCGGTGGGTTACGCGTGTAATTCGAGAGGCCAGTGTATATTTTACTACTAGTCGAAATCAACCAACCAAGCGCTTCGCCCGAGACCATCTACTTTTATTTACAAGCGTCAGTTTTACCAGCGGTTTTGGTTGGAAAACGACGATCCAATCACGGCCTAAGATGATGAGTTGGTCGGAAGATCATATGGTTTCACGTCTAACCTACCCGACTTGTCGTATAGGCTATGAATGAAATATAAGACGATGAACTTCTTAAGCACGGAAACAATAGAAGAGGATGATCTTCTTAACAAGCAAATCACTGGCATTAGATCGACATGCAAAACAATACGAAGCATTATTCTCAGGAGGCACGGTGAACATCTCGTGATGTCGCATGCCACAACATTCCAAGCTCAACTTTGCAATCAAACACAAGGCCTGGCATTACATAGACAATTCAGAACAAACTCTTAACACAGGAATATCTCAGCAGACTAACTATTTACTTCTAAAACTGAACACAGGAATACGAAAAAATGATCGACGCTGCTCACAGCAAAGGGCATCCCACTCAAAAATATCAATGACCAAATTTTGACAAGGTTTTCCAACTCCAATATATATTGCACAAGGCCTGGCATTACATAGACAATATTCAGAACAAACTCTTAACAAAGGAATATCTCAGCAGAGTAACTGGTTACTTCTAAACTGAACACGGGAATAAGAAAAAATGATCGACACTGCTCACAGCAAAGGGCGTCCACTCAAAAATATCAAATGCATGTCTTCTTGCTAACATCAACAATTAAACTTTGACAAGCTTTTCCCATTCAAAAATTTGTAATGCCTATGATCGTGGAGTCATGTCATGGCTTCTTATACTTGTTTGGGCACTTTTTCAGTTGCCGATGCTCTCTGCAGACTAGTCATGTCACCAGCATCTACTAATACTCTGTAAAGCTTCTCGGTCATTCCTTCTGTAATGTAGTGCAAACAGTGACTGCTTCTTTCTGCAAAGTGAAACGACCAACTAGACCCAGTAATGCAGCAGTTTGCCTTGGACACATTGGCTCCTTTTGTGTAGTTCAACTAAAATCAAAGTCGGAATAAAACCGAGCTTTAATTTTGATATCCCTGTAAGCAACAATAGGTATAAGGGAAACAATTACTGAGAAATAACGGTTGATGACTTGTACTCCCAGAAGAAAAGCATCTACTGATCTACCTTATCTTAATGGGAAACAAAGTAGGAGAGTAGCAATTCTCCATCAATGTGATTCATTCATATTGACTGAGACATTATATTCAATGCCTTGTTTCAACATTTATAAAGAACGACAAAGCAAAAAAGTACAATTCCTAAAACAATGCGACTGATTCATTTTAATAGAGACATTATTTTAACAATACCTTGGTTAAACATGTAGAAAGAACTACAAAGCAGGACAGTACCATTCCTAAAATAATGCAACTGGTTCGTTTTAACAGAGGCAAAAAAGAAATCAATTACTGGCCAATAAAGGAGGATGAAACACGCGGCCACAAAAATGGTAATCTTGCCAATCCCTAACAAGTGTTGCAGTTAATTAATTCCGAGAGTGGCATTGCTTAATTTTACCAGTGGCATTAGATTAACAAAAAGCATAAATAGTTCCAGGGGAGAGTGGGCGCAAGAACAGCATATCTGTGTTGGTCCCATATTTGTGCTCTTTGAACCTTTTTCCTATGGGAGGGCAGCAAATCTAGTACTGCACAAACTACCCGACCCCCCAATTTCTTTCCGTTACAGATGTGTGTACTGGTTACCCCCTTTTTCCCTTTTTGACCAACAAAGCGGTTGGATAGCTAGTCTATACTACTTTTCGTCCTTCCTTTCCTCATTGAACCACGTACTAGATTCATGCTCCACCCCACCGCACCCTTCTTTACTCTTTGAACCAAGACCTAGATTCGACTACAAATCAAAAAAGATCCACATGCAGCTAGAGCAACGACGGTTTCAAAGAAACTTATACTTTAGGGTCGTCGGGATGTGGCAAGGCATGCGGCAGGAGGCCGGATCTGCCCACACTACGTACGGCATCGAGGAAGAAGGGGTCGGTGGCCCTCCCGCACAGGCGTTGGGTGAAAGAGAACAGCACAACCGGCAGTGGATTGCCTCCC
This sequence comes from Triticum aestivum, assembly GCF_018294505.1. Taxonomy (NCBI): domain Eukaryota; kingdom Viridiplantae; phylum Streptophyta; class Magnoliopsida; order Poales; family Poaceae; genus Triticum; species Triticum aestivum. Next base: position 654,125,491 of record NC_057807.1, on the reverse strand, counting down.
TCGCCGAAGGCGATAGAGTGAACGTTGCACCTCCTCCCCTTCCCGGTGCAACAGGATCCGGATGCCTCCTTCACCAGCTCTGAGGGGAGAGAGAGAGAGAGACAAGAGGCCAACGCAGTCTTGTTTAGATCTGGTGAAGAGAGGGTGAGAGACTGTGAATATAGCAAACCCTAGCAAAGGAACGCTGAGCCTCCAATATGTATATATATATATATAGTGCGGCGAGAGTGTGGAGAGTGCAAACCCTAGCGAATAAGCGCTGAGGATCCAGCTTATATATATATACTATAGTACGGACTGAGCTCCGATGCCTTAACTGCACCTGCTTTTGGCTGTATGACAGGTGGGCCAGCCACATTTTGGGCCCACCTGTCATAAACCCAAAGGAAGGTTAAAGTAAATGAAGCTACATCCATATAGTACTCGTGTATACGACCGATATATAGTGGAGTGATTTTCTTATTCTCTCCATAACAATCATTTTAAATTGTGTAAGTACGAAACGAAACTCTTTATTTAACATACCAGTGAAGAAAACTACTAAGTACTCCCTCTGTCCCATAATGTAAGATGTTTTTTCATATTACGTTGGTGTCAAAAAAACATCTTATATTATGGGACGGAGGGAATACTTCCGATGAACCAACGATCCACACGTCCTGGTCGCACTTCCTGTCCTTCACGTGCGGTACACTACCCTGCCTTAAGTGAACAACCACACATGCGCCAATTTATCGAAAACGTGTGAGAGTGTGTACAAATAAAGAATTTTAATTTCAATTCTCGGAAAGGTTTGAGAGTATGTACAGTTTGTCCTCTCTAATAATTATAGTTTGTTGTGTTCGGCCTAAACTTGGTCAAACTTTACAAAGTTTGACTTCAGTCAAATCTAATATGCGGAGTAAATAAAAATGGAGGGCTACTACGTCCATCCAGGTTTTTAGTCCACACAATTTTTCCAATCAAAGTTAGCTGGACAAATAAAATTACAGGGGAGCTGGAGACAAAGTTGTGAGAAGGCTTAGAAATCAATACAAAACTTATGCTCTTAGTACCAACGTCGATCCTTCTTCAAGGAAACATTTGGTTCATAGCCAATTGTGTGATAAAATTGAACCAACGTGAAAGACGACTGCGTCTCCAACGCAACCAAGGTGAACTGACGAAGGATATCATCTTTGTGGGTAACAAGCAAAGAGCACTGATGGAAGACATATTGTTTTTCATTGAAAATCAATCAGCTTCACCAGTCGACGCAACCATGAGGCGCAACCATGAGCATCGATAGGTCATCGTGGTGATGCATCATCCATTTGGCATCAAGTTTGGGTGAGGCACCTATGAAGTTCGACAAATCCTCATTGTGGTCTGTTTCTTCTCAGTAATCAAGCTCGAGGAAGGAAGAACCACGTGGCAGACGACAGTGAGGCGGAACAACAATGGCCACCCAATTTTGTGCAGTTCCACTAAAATTGAGGAAGACATGCCCAGGTATGGAGATACGCATCGCTGTTTCCAAAAATATAAAAAAGGGATATAGTGTTGTTACTTTGTTTTAGAAGATTAGCAACGCCATCTCAATTGTCAATAAGAATTAATGAAAGTACACCAACAAACAGAAGCATCACGATTATCTTGATGGGAACTAAACCAGGATACCCAAGAAAAAATGCATTTCTTCATTTAACCAGTGATAGTATTAGATTAGCAGCAGCAATAGGAGCATATGGACAATGACCGCACAACCACCTTTCTGCTTTTGTCGAAACAACATGTATACCTCCACCGAGGCATAAATCAGCACAACTTTTTGAGAGGCATTTCCTCTATTATAGTAGGTGATGTTGGACCAGCCGACGAACCCTAGCTACTATACATGGGGAGCTGGGGAGTAGTTGCATAGAAGAAAACCCGCATGCAACGACCTGGGGAGCTGTACGAGTACAAGAAGTTATACCTCAGGTGGGCGAGATGTCGCTTTAGGCGGGCAGGCGGGATCTGCCCACACGACGGCACCGAACAAGGGCGCAGAGGACCTTCGTCCGCGCCAGCGCCGGCTCTGGGAGGATGGTGCGCATCGGCTTCCTCCATCGGTGACGGAGACAACGTCAACGCTGCACCTCCTCACCTCCCGCAATGGACGGGATTCAGCCGGATCTGTGACCACCGGTGCGGAGAGAGATAGAGTGGACACTGTCATCTTGTTTTGATATGGAGAGGGTGAGAGAGTGAGACATGAGAAACTCTATCAAACAAGAGGCTATAATGGAGTAAAAAATATCTCCATAGCAGTGGTTTTAAATACAATATGCGTGTTCCCGGAAAAAAGAAACAAAAATAGGCACACAATTTTTTAACGTACCAAGAAAGAAAACTCAATCAAAAACACACCCCGCTTCCAGGTCGCAAGAGTCATCGCGCACACACACATAGACATAGACATGCATATCCGTGTTTATGTAAAATTCCATTTCCATCTCCATCTCCAATCATATTTGTCCAACTGGCACATTATTTTGTTTGCGGGCATCCGGACCGCTGCCACGACCGCTCCTGACCAACCCGAACCCTCTGCATCACCCACGCGTGCTTCCTGCATGAAACGGTCAGTGTCGCATTCATGCCCGGCCAGAGCGGATGCGACCTCTCACTGGCGCCGGCATTGAAGTGGCACACCGGCCGAGAGAGCGTCCCGTGCCGCTTCCTGGTGCATGTGACTGCTCCGCGTTCAAAGGTCACAATAGCCGGCCACAACATGCATGTAAAAAGTTCTTGGGAGTCCATGCTATAGCTAGCTGTCCTCTCCCAACTTGTCAATCTCTTCCTGTAGAGTAGTGCTAGTACTCCATGGCGTGATCCATCGACAAGCGGGCGGGAAAGTTATCGTATACTCGGTTTACAGTGAGTGGCATGTCGAGCGATCGTGTGGGGTCGAGCCATGGAGAAGGGTGAGACACGAACGCGACAGACATGATTTAAACGTTGGTTTTGCTCGATGGCGTGATCCAACGAAAAGAAACGTTGGTTTCTCTCCGTTTCCATTTTTTCTCCGGAAAAACGGAAACTTTCGAGTCCATTTTCATTCCTACTCCAAGGTTGCCCTGTTACAACATTCCATCAAATACAAAGGAAAACTAACACGCATGCTGATGCATCTCAATGATTCACAGATCATAGCCAATATTTACTTCAGAATTAAAGACAAAAGTTGTGTGAGCGTGTACGAAAGAAAAACTACTGATGGGTTCACTACGACTTAAACCCTAAACCCTAAACAGGATTTAGTTTCCTGGCCAGGTAGAACCTGTCGAAGGAAAGATGGCTGGCACCCTTGGATCATACGATGCTTTTGTGCAGTTCCACTAAAATCGAGCTGAGCATCCCTGATGGCAAAGATATTGAAGAAGTGTGATTAGAATAATAGTACTGGCACTAGTTCATGAGACATAAACTCATCACAAGTAGAAGCTGGTAGAAGTAGAGAAAGATCGACATGGAGATGGAGCTACGTGGGGAGCTGCAGCAGTGGAGCAAGCCGGCTCCAAAAGGAACATGGACTACCTGGGACGTAGGGCTGTAGCTAGAAGGGCGGTTGGGACGCGATATCGGCCCATACCGCGGTGACCCCCGATTGGGACGCACCGACTGTGGGTTTTCTCCCTCGCCGATGTCGACCGCGTTTACGCAGAACATTGTTCCCTTCCCCGAGCTGCAGGATCAGGCCGGATATGTGACCAGCGGTGGGGCTACCGTCATTCTATACTTGTGAAGAGAGCAACCCAAGCAAGCAGGCTTGTAGCTTATGCTCCTGCTAGTGTATATATAGTGGTTTTCTTTTTCTCTCCATATCAACCATTTTATATTGCTTACGTGCCATTGAAGAGTGAAATGATGGTTGCTTCTTCCGACTAACTTACTATGTGATTTGACTTCTCCTTAGTGGCCCCTACACGTACTCCCCCTACATGTATGCAACAGTGGCACCTACACATGGACACAAAAACGCGTGCGATGCCCTAATGCATGCATGTCCGAGCACACGATGGAACACGCACGGTCACGCTCAAGTGCTCAACCTACACGTGCATGCACACACATACTCAGCCAGGGTGAGCTAGTGACTGTATAAAGACCGGAAAATGTATATATTGATCCCAATGAGCGTATTATGAAGTCCACTAGCCATATTTTTACAAATATATAGTGACAGACAGTGTATTTATCTCGTTTGAAATTAAGCCATATTAACCGGAGAGGAGGCAGTATGGACTAGCATTACTTTTTTGTGTCCCGTCAACTTGCCGAACGAGGAGAAGCTTGCAGGACGGGAGAAGCTTGCGCGCGGTGGCTTGCAGGACAAGGAGAAACTTTTGAGTAATGCTGTGGACGTGCAACAGTTAATTTGGTGTCAGATTGCCAGAAGCATACACTACTAGTTCGACTTCCCGAAGAGGCGAACAGCCAAGCGCAAAGTAGGATAGTTACTGCTTTGATGTGTCCCCTCAACTCGCCGAACGAGGAGAAGCTTGCTTACTATTACACCTCTCCCTCGCCCATGCGCGCGGTGGCTTGCAGGATGAGGAGAGGGTTTTGACTACAGCACCCTCTACCTCTCCCTCTCCCTCGCCCTCGCCCTCGCGGCGGATGTGCAGCAGTTCAATCGGTGTCAGATTGCCAGAAGCATATTGTACTATAGTATCATCATTGTTGGACCTTCCGAAGAGGCGAAGAGCCAAGTATGCACTATACTAGTGCTAGGAACCGGATGGAGGAGCGTCTGCACTCTTATTATATTTTTAAAATGTGCTAAAGCAATCTTCAACACATTTGGTTCTCTTCGAGGGTTCTCGCATGTTATAATGGAAGTTGATTGCATGGAACACTCGCCACAATTCTCACTTAATACTGGCTCATATCATGTTACAAATAGGAACGCTTGGTAATTTTCCTCTTTTTTTGTTATTCAGCATGTAAACAGGTCAGCAAACCTTGCGGCGCATCTTTGTGCGAACCGTGCTTGCTGCACTTTGAATGTGGCCGAGAGCTGGCTTGATGAAACACCTCGCTTTCTACTTCTTTTCTTGCGGGATACCTCGCTTCCTAGTGACCAGTGTCTTGGCTGATCGTCCTAAGAATGCTTATATATGAATAAAGCTCTCTCATTTACCCGCAAAAAATATTAAGCCATATTAACAGGAAAGGAGGGAGTATGGACTAGAACTACTTTTTGGTGTGTCCCATCAACTCGCAGAACGAGGAGAAGCTTGCAGGACAAGCTGAAGCTCGCTTACACCTTTTGACTAATCCAACCTACCCTCAGTGGACATGCATCGGTCCATTCGGTGTCAGATTGTTAGAGGCATACACTGTAGTACCCAACATGCGGAGTACCATCATTGTTCGACTTCACCAAGAGGTGAAGAGCCAAGCGCAAGGTTTAGTAGTACGAGTAGTACTACTACTAGAACCGCATGGTGGAGTGTCTGTACTCTTATTTATTTTAATCTTTGATAAAGTACATGTTTATTCAGGAGAAGGGCGGAAAAGGGCAGCCCAACATGTAATGATGATAGCGATCAACCAACCATGCTCGAATATATCTTGGCCTCCGTGCGAGCCCATCTGTGTGTACTCGCTCCTCGTCTCTCTCAAAGAACGGCGGGTTGGCAGCAATGAATAGTCTGTCTGTCTAATATCTGGTTCACCTAGGGTATGCCTATGTTGTTCATCTTGGGTGGGAAACAAATAGTAAAGCAATCATCATCTGTCTTTTTATTAAATTAAAGCAATCATCAGCCTGCTATCATTATTTTTGGATCCATCCACTGGTTGTTACCATCACTCTAAATTTCTGCATGCTCTCCTTACATAATCTCACCATATTTTTTTTCTATGCATGTTAGATATTGTACACAGTCATGCTGAACATGTAGAGAAAAAGAGAAGAGTTTTGCGCGGCAATACAGTGTCATGCAGACATCGCTCCGTGGTGGGTTCAATGGCAAACCCTCCCCACCCCTCTCCAGATTGTAATCCAGAGGAAAATATCTATTCTGAGGCGGATTCAGACGCCGCTAACCACTCCTATTTACCCCCCAAGGTGTTTGCTCTACCTTGGCATGATGATTTTAGTCATATCATGCATATGTTGCCTTGCAGTGCCTACTTTTGACATCATATATGTCATCTGCTTAGTTTAGACATGTTCTGTAATGCCACGTGTTTAGTTTCTATATCATATATGGGAATTATGCAGTCTCATGTCTTTTAGCCAGCCATAATATATGTTAAATGTGCAATGCCATCCTGTTTAACCAGGCATCATATATTTGAATGATATCTTGCCCATCCTTTTCTTCATTACATTTCCATTTGTCGACAATGTTTGTACATTAAACTACTCTTCCTGTGAATCAGCCATTTGGGTGGGAGATGGAAAAATCTGGAGTGAAAACAAGGCCTTCAGAGCAGACAGTGCTACCTGTCGAAGAAGATCTCTTGTTGGGTCCCGATAGCTCCTCAGAGATGGACTTAGAGATAGATGACCAGTCCTATTCCCCCACTGAGGTGTATGCTCTAACTTGGCACGGTTATACTGCTCATATCATGCATATGGTGTCTTGAATTGCATAGTTTAGACATCATATACACAATATTCAACACCATGTTCTTAGTTCAGACATCATATCGAATGCCCTCTGTTTAGCATATAAATCACATATGTAATTAAATGATGTGATCCTGATTACTTAGATAACATGTAGGTGAATTATGTCATGCGATCTTGTTCTGTTATTCATCATATCTTTGAATTATGTTATGCTATGCTATCCAGTTTAGATAGACATCATATATGTCAAATTATGTCATGTTATCCGTTTTAGTTAAACAATATACATGTCAACTATTTCATGCCCTCTTTTTTCCACACTATCTATTGCATCTGTCTCTCATACAATGTCTGTACATTCAACTATGCTTCATGTTTATTAGCCATTTGAATTGGAGCGTGTGATGCCAGTATCTAGTAGACTAAAAACACAGTCTTTGTGACGCCCTCGATTCAATCGTACACTAATCATGCACGCAAATGTGTATGATCAAGATCAAGGACTCACGGGAAGATATCACAACACAACTCTAGACACAAATTAAAAATAATACAAGCTTTATATTACAAGCCAGGGGCCTCGAGGGCTCGAATACATAAGCTTGATTACACAAGAGTCAGCGGAAGCAACAATATCTGAGTACAGACATAAGTTAAACAAGTTTGCCTTAAGAAGGCTAGCACAAAAGCAACATCGATCGAAAAGGCAAGGCCTCCTGCCTGGGAGCCTCCTAACTACTCCTCGTCATCGGCGGTCTCCGTCACGTGGTAGTAGGCACCCTCGGGGTAGTAGCAGTCACCAAAGGTGTCATCTGGCTCCTGGACTCCGTCATCTGGTTGCGTCATCCGAGAAGAATGGAAAAGGGGAAAAAGAGGGAGCAAAGCAACCATGAGTACTCATCCAAAGTACTCGCAAGCAAGGATCTACACTACATATGCAACATTATCAAAGGAAGGTTGTATATATGGACTGGGCTACAGAAATGCCAGAATAGAGAGAAGGCCTAGTCCTATCGAAGACTAGCATCTTCTGGAAACCACCATCTTCCAGCAAACAGGAGGGAGTAGAGTAGCATAAAGTAAAGTAGTAGTAGTGTTATCAACCTCGACCAGAGATCCTTTCTCGACTCCCTGCGAGAAAGCAATCCCAGAGCCATACTATCCATTTATCATCACAATCCAATTCTCATCATCATCCAATTGTCATCACAAGTATCCAGCTCTAGTTGTATCGACCGGGATACAACTCCGAGTGTCCGTTACCGTAGGACAGGCTATCGATAGATGTTTTCTTCCTTGCAGGGGTGCACCAACTTACCCATCACGCTCGATTAACTCCGGCCGGACACACTTTCCTGGGTCATGCTCGGCCTCAGCCAAACAATACGCCGCAACCCGACCTAGGCTTAATAGAGAGGCCAGCACGCCGGACTAAACCTATGCCCCCAGGGGTCATGGGCCATCTCCCCGGGAACTCCTGCACATTGCGAACGTGGCCGGTGAGCAGACCTAGCTACCTCCTTAAAAAGGTAGGTGCTTACCAGTCCAACCCGGCGCGCGCCGCTCAGTCGCTGACGTCTATTAAGCTTCGGCTGATGTATATGACGCAGAACGCCCATACTATGCCCACGTGATGGTTAGTGCTATCAGGCCAGAGGCCCCTCGGATCAAATATCCAAATCGTAGTGGATTAGGAACGCGCGGTAACAAGCAGAGACTCACGAAAGATGTGACCCCGTTGCCCCGTCTCGAGGACTTGCGACAAGGGCTAAGAATGCCCGGCCACGCCTCGTAATTATCTCACGGGCACCTTCCAGGTCAACCCGACTCCTCATCACTCGCAATTATGCTCGCGCAGGTACCCCTCTGGGTCGACCCGTCTTTAGTAACATGGTTCAGTGTAAAGTCATAGTAACCATAGTAACTGTCTGTCTAAACATCAAGGGGAAAACCCGAGGAATCACCCCCGATGAATTCCACTCGATGTGATCATCAAGGTTAACATAAGAGGAATCACCCCCGAGGTTCACACTTGAGGGGTTGCACGACAGAGTCGTATCGGAAGTGGTTAAGGCGGAATCACCCTCGATGACCACGACCGAATAGCTACACTACAGGGTTAACATCAGAAGTGATGTAGAGGTCTCACCCTCGGCACTCGATAGTAACCCAGCAGTGTCAAGCAACTAAGGGGAAAGAGATGTGCGGTGCCGGGGCCTGGTCTTCAATCCCGTTGATCGGGTCTTCAATGATGAAGCAGGGGCAACAAGGACAAGGTGGGGGTCACTGATGGATCACTAACCAACCTATACTAAGCAGTTTAGGATAAGCAGGTAAGGTATAACAGCAGATACAAAAGCAGGCTATGCATCAGAATAGGAGCAAACAATAACAGTAGCAAAATCTAATGCAAGCATGAGAGAATGGAATGGGCGATATTGGGATGATCAAAGGGGGGCCTTGCCTGGTTGCTCTGGCAAGGAGGGGTCGTCGTCGACGTAGTCGATCACAGGGGCAACATCGGTCTCGGGGTCTACCGGAGAGAAGAGAGGGAAGAAACAGTAAATATAAAGCAAACATAGCATCACAAAGCAGAACATGGCAAAATGATGTGCCGGGAGTGACCTAACGTATGGCTACACGATAAAGATGAACGGGGAATCAACCGGGAATGTTTTCCCGGTTCTGGACCTGTGTCAGACAGATGACCGGAGGGGGAATGTCCCATGTTCAGCATGCTAGGGGCATGTGACAGATGAATGGACCGCGTTTTCGGATTCGTTGGATTTTTCTGAGCAACTTTCATGTAGAAAAGATTTTCATCCGAGTTACGGTTTAATTTCTATGAATTTTCAGAGATTTAAACAGTTTCTGGAATTATTTAAAATTAACAGAAAAGGAATATGATGTCAGCATGACGTATGAGTGACTTCAGCAATCAATTGTCCGGTTGACTGGTCAACTGACATGGGGACCCACCTGTCATAGACAGTGGGTTAAAAAGAGTTCAAACTAATCTAAATTTAGTTACTAAAACTACTAGGCCCACCTGTCAGTGTCTAATTAACTAAACTAATTAGTTTTCATTATTAAAATGTTTTAATTAGAGGATTAAGAAGTAGGACCCGCACGTCAGTGGCACTGAGTGCCCAGTCAGCATAGTTGACCACGTTCAATGTGGTCAACTGGGTCCAGGGGGCCCACAGGCAGCGACCCAGAGGTGGACCCTGGCGGTGCCAGGTCAGCGCCAGCGCCGGAGCAATGCCGGCGAGGCCATCCGCGGCGGCCGAATGCCGGAGATGGCCGGAATCGCGCTACAGCGCATCACTTGGCACGCGGTTAGGTTCTTTCGAACGGGCTCTCGCCCGCGCATCGATCTGTCGCGGCGGTTTGGCCGAAAACGGCCGGAGACGGCGATGGCTAGCGGCGGAGCGGACGCCAGAGTTCGGCCGTTGGTGTCTACGGTGACGCAGGGCAAGTCAGGCGATGCGGGGAGCGGCGTTGTGCTCCTACGAGCTCCAAGATCCCGGCTACGAGCTCGGGCGCGACCTCGGGCCACGGTGGCCACGACGATGAGGTGATCTACGGCGGTGCGATCACGGCAACGGCGACGAGCTAGCTAGGGAGAGCCACGCGGTGCGAGGAGAATAATGGAGGGAGGGAGGAGCTCACCGAGCGGCTACGAAAAGTCTGCGACAGCTTAGGAGCGCAGGGTTCACCGGAGACGACGAAGATTGCCGGTGACAGAGGCAGAAGGGGGTGGAGGAGAGCAGCCACTACAGGGCCTCCCAACTCCCGCTGATGGTCGAGGACGACGGAGCGGAGGACGGCGCTCCTTCCAGCCACCAGCATGATCGAGGGGGGAGCCGGGGACCGCGAGATCGACGGAGGGCGACGGCAAAGTGCTTGGGCAAGGAGAGGGGAGAGCGGCGAGCGCGTGAGGGAGAATCTGGCAGGGATAGGGAGAGGCGGAGCGAGAGAGGGGGGAAATATCTTGGGGGGGAGGCCTCGGTGGAGGCCTTATCCACCCAGTAACACTGTCGGCGAGCTGGCTCGGCGGCGACGGTGGTGCGCCTCGGTCGCTTGAACAGAGAACGGGGGAGAAGGAGGAGGCCGTGGTGGGCTGGGCTCTAGGCACTGTGCACTTGGGCCAGTGCACAGTGGCCTTTTCTATTTTCTTTTTACAGAAAGGGGGGGTTTAGTAATAATTTGAGCTTCCATAAGATTTTGCAAAAATGTGAAACTTGGTCACATAATTACTTTGCAATATGCAGCACTGCCACAAAAAGTTTGGGCATTTCCGGAGTTCATTTGAATTTACTCAATAATGAAAAGGGCATTTTAAAGGTTGTTTTTTCTCTTTTAAAATGCATTAGGCCCTTTTAGAGTTGATGATGATGTTGTGTTCCTTAACAGTAAAAAGTTTTGGATTATTTGCTAAAAGATGAACATTTTTCCAGCAACTTTTGAGCAACATCAAACTTTACTTGAATTTGATTTGACTGGAATTTCAAATGGAATATTGAACAAGGATGATTAAGCGCTGTTTGAAAAAAATGATTAGTTTAAACACAGAGGATTACTGTAGCATGACACTAGGGGTGTTACAAATCTCTTCCACTAAAAGAAATCTCGTCCCGAGATTTAAGTGGTGAAGTAAAGAGTAACTTCGGGAGAACTGACCCTTGAAGGGTTAATTATCTGGTGAACAATTTAGGTAATGTGACAGAAGTATCTCTCGAGTTGAAATTTAAGAATAACGTCAAGAGAAAAATATGATGGTACAATAAGAAGTTTCAAGCGGATGGACAATCGATCGATACCTGAACAGAGTGTGAGAAGGGGTTCAAAGCATCAGGAATAGATCATCCCTCGGGGGGATGGCTCGTGACATGATACGAAGCCAAATGCAAGAATATTTCGGAATCAAAGATATACAAGAGAGTCAGGTTTCGATCATGTGGAACTGTGGGTTATGGGCCCACCATGTGGGTTAAAAGCAGGAAGGCGCTAAAATTTTGCACGGCCATGATAGCAAGGCAGGCCAGAGGATAGCCTGCCAATTATGTTGGCAACAGCGTTGGTACCAAGGGCGAGGGACGAAGAGAACCATTTTCCTGCTCATAAGACGAGGCGGACCAATAGGCAAAGTTCTCATCCATCGATGGCTACCGGAATGTCATCAACAATAGTAACAAGGTCTCACTGACAAGGTTGTACATCGGGGTGTTTTATAAGCAGGGAATTATTCTTGCTTATATCATATAGATCACAAGAAGGTTAAACAAACCAAGGGAAAGGAAAAAGTGGTTATTAGTTTAACCAGACCAGTGGAAAGGAAAAGGTGCTTATACAAAGGTATTAGAGTATATGCTTCCCAAGAACAAACAGAGCATGATATACATGACAGGACATCAAGTATTAATCCATTTAGTTAATGGGGCAAGGAGAATCATGATGTTTACCCATACAGCGGTGTTTGGATAATTGATCAAGAACAGTTAGCATTGCGCTCCCAATGTTCCTGTTGACGATCGTAGTACCACAGACATGCTTCGGGATATCATTGACATGGTCATCGGGTAAAAGTCAGACTTTAGAATTCACAAAGGATCCCGCAGGAACTGCTAGAATAGTTCGTGCAATTTCATCATTGAAGGATGAGGATGTGGCCAATGGGTTCAGCAGCAATCCATCGACAGGTCAAAAGGATGTAATGCCAGGGGAGGCAAGAATGTTGTCGATGATAACCCAAATCATCAAGGGGCACAGATGGTATTTCTCATCATGAATTCGATTGATATCCCGGAGGAGCATCAAAATGTTAACAATAATCACGACACATTTGTTGAGAGATTTCTTGAAGATGTAATCGATTGGCGACGACATCAAGTCAAAGGAATGATGACGCGAAAGGTTATTCGAACCACGGGTATGACACAAACTTGAAATCAAGCTTGTTGTTCGAGGAAAAATGATATTGACGAGGAAGATCGACGTAAGCTTAGCTCGGCGTCGGAAGTTGCTCCGGGAAAAAGGGTCGGGTAGCACAGTTAAAATTAGCTCGATAATGATATAACCGATCAAGAAAGGAATGATGTGATGGAGTATCATTCCAATGAGAATTCACAAGTGGTAGTGCAATGACACAATATACTTGAGATAACAAGGGGCAATACTTGAGGTAGATCAAAAATAGAGGTTAGACATATGAAATGATCTGCAGAAGACAAGTATTTTAACTTGTCCGGGAAATGGAGTTAAGGAGAAACTATGGTCGGAACCACGGTTACGAATGATCAAACCACCGATACAAGATGAACTTATAACAAGGGGTAATCATTTTTACGAGTAGCTTCCACGATAAGTTCGACATCGGGTCCATGGGCATGAACACAAGGGTTCAAGGTCGACTCCCACTTCTTCAATGCATAACCTTTCATTCACTCCTCGTTTTTCAAAGAAAATGTAGTGCAGAGGATTTATCTGGTGAAGTACCAGAAGAGTAAGACTCGTGAGAACTCTCGGGTTCACTCGGATTACGGAAGGCATAAGTTCAACCCATCGGGGCATTTTTTTAGAATCTATACAACCATCAACCAAGCAAAAGATACGAGTTCAAAAGCAGAGTATCGAAGTCAAAGCAGATGATACAATATACCGAAGGTATTATGTATCAGGGAAATACTGATAAGATTTTGGATGTGAAGGACACTGTGGGATAACAACCCAGCAATGGATCTAGCGATTCATGACAGAGTTGATGTGAGTATCGGTAATCAATCAGATGAAGAAGGGGATGCAAAGGCATCGTCTTATATAAACGTCTGAATGATTCGATGCTTGGGTACACAGGAATTATGATTTCAAGACGAAGGATCAGAAGCAGAGGCTCTGATCAAAAGATGAGTAAGTTGAATAGACTTAGAGGTGCACCCGATCAAATCTTGATTGGGCAAGAACCAGCTCATATTCAAAACAATGCCTAAGCCGGAAAGAAAATTTCCAAGGATTAATTGATGATCGTGTGCATTCTCACACATGCTGAATCAACAGGATCAGAATGTTAATCCCAAAGGATTTTAACGAATATCGCTAGACAAATGGAATTAACCAGAAAGCAAGTATGCAAGAATTCCAAGAGCAACAGGTTGTAGAGGATTTTCGGAAGATCAAATAGTATTTCGAAGAATTTTGTGAATCACACGAACAACTAAGGATGAACTGATCCTCGGTGAGTGCGAGGAATTATTCGAAGGGGGGTATTCAAGGGGCAAAGAACTGCAAGGCAGTAAGCTCAAAGGATTCTTGAAACAATAGAGAATTTTCGGGCATCTTGTAATATAGGAAGCAACTAGGGATGAAGGTACAAGCGGCAAGGCTGTTATTAAAGGGGATTATCGGTGGTCAAGAACTGCAAGGCAGTTGGTACAGGGTCTCGAGAAACATCGAGGAGTATCCACAGAATCTTCTGGCGAAGCAAGCGATCATCGATAATGTCGAGGCTCTCCGGGAGGAAGTGGGTACAAGAACCTAATGTCAGAGTTTAGTAAAATGGTTAACCCGAATAGAAGAGAGATCAGAGTCCCAGAGTATAGACGAGGAATAAAAGATATAAATACCACCCAATGGCGACGTGGGCCCGTAAGCCACACAGCCAATGTTAGTAAAAGTTTTTCAATGACTAGACTCAACTTCAGCCAAGGAGTTGGAAAGGGGGCTACCTACAAGCAGTCGGCTCTGATACCAACTTGTGACGCCCTCGATTCAATCGTACACTAATCATGCACGCAAATGTGTACGATCAAGATCAAGGACTCACGGGAAGATATCACAACACAACTTTAGACACAAATTAAAATAATACAAGCTTTATATTACAAGCCAGGGGCCTCGAGGGCTCGAATACATAAGCTTGATTACACAAGAGTCAGCGGAAGCAACAATATCTGAGTACAGACATAAGTTAAACAAGTTTGCCTTAAGAAGGCTAGCACAAAAGCAACATCGATCGAAAAGGCAAGGCCTCCTGCCTGGGAGCCTCCTAACTACTCCTCGTCATCGGCGGTCTCCGTCACGTGGTAGTAGGCACCCTCGGGGTAGTAGCAGTCGCCAAAGGTGTCATCTGGCTCCTGAACTCCGTCATCTGGTTGCGTCATCCGAGAAGAATGGAAAAGGGGAAAAAGAGGGAGCAAAGCAACCGTGAGTACTCATCCAAAGTACTCGCAAGCAAGTATCTACACTACATATGCAACATTATCAAAGGAAGGTTGTATATATGGACTGGGCTGCAGAAATGCCAGAATAGAGAGAAGGCCTAGTCCTATCAAAGACTAGCATCTTCTGGAAACCACCATCTTCCAGCAAATAGGAGGGAGTAGAGTAGCATAAAGTAAAGTAGTAGTAGTGTTATCAACCTCGACCAGAGATCCTTTCTCGACTCCCTGCGAGAAAGCAATCCCAGAGCCATACTATCCATTTATCATCACAATCCAATTCTCATCATCATCCAATTGTCATCACAAGTATCCAGCTCTAGTTGTATTGATCGGGATACAACTCCGAGTGTCCGTTACCGTAGGACAGGCTATCGATAGATGTTTTCTTCCCTGCAGGGGTGCACCAACTTACCCACCACGCTCGATTAACTCCGGCTGGACACACTTTCCTGGGTCATGCCCGGCCTCGGCCAAACAATACGCCGCAACCCGACCTAGGCTTAATAGAGAGGCCAGCACGCCGGACTAAACCTATGCCCCCAGGGGTCATGGGCCATCTCCCCGGGAACTCCTGCACGTTGCAAACGCGGCCGGTGAGCAGACCTAGCTACCTCCTTAACAAGGTAGGTGCTTACTAGTCCAACCCGGCGCACGCCGCTCAGTCGCTGACGTCTACTAAGCTTCGGCTGATGTATACGACGCAGAACACCCATACTATGCCCACATGATGGTTAGTGCTATCAGGCCAGAGGCCCCTCGGATCAAATATCCAAATCGTAGTGGATTAGGAACGCGCGCTAACAAGCAGAGACTCACGAAAGATGTGACCCCGTTGCCCCGTCTCGAGGACTTGCGGCAAGGGCTAAGAATGCCTGGCCACGCCTCGTAATTATCTCACTGGCACCTTCCAGGTCAACCCGACTCCTCATCACTCGTAATTATGCTCGCGCGGGTACCCCTCGGGGTCGACCCGTCTTTAGTAACATGGTTCAGTGTAAAGTCATAGTAACCATAGTAACCGTGTGTCCAAACATCAAGGAGAAAACCCGAGGAAGCACCCCCGGTGAATTCCACTCGATGTGATCATCAAGGTCAACGTAAGAGGAATCACCCCCGAGGTTCACACTTGAGGGGTTGCACGACAGAGTCGTATCGGAAGTGGTTAAGGCGGAATCACCCTCGATGACCACGACCGAATAGCTACACTACAGGGTTAACATCAGAAGTGATGTAGAGGTCTCACCCTCGGCACTCGATAGTAACCCAGCAGTGTCGAGCAACTAAGGGGAAAGTGATGTGCGGTGCCGGGGCCTGGTCTTCAATCCCGTTGATTGGGTCTTCAATGATGAAGCAGGGGAAACAAGGACAAGGTAGGGGTCACTGATGGATCACTAACCAACCTATACTAAGAAGTTTAGGATAAGCAGGTAAGGTATAACAGCAGATACAAAAGCAGGCTATGCATCAGAATAGGAGCAAACAATAACAGTAGCAAAACCTAATGCAAGCATGAGAGAATGGAATGGGTGATATCGGGATGATCAAAGGGGGGGCTTGCCTGGTTGCTCTGGCAAGGAGGGGTCGTCGTTGACGTAGTCGATCACAGGGGCAACATCGGTCTCGGGGTCTACCGGAGAGAAGAGGGGGAAGAAACAATAAATATAAAGCAAACATAGCATCACAAAGCAGAACATGGCAAAATGCTGTGCCGGGAGTGACCTAACGTATGGCTACACGATAAAGGTGAAGGGGGAATCAACCGGGAATGTTTTCCTGGTTCCGGACCTGTGTCAGACAGATGACCGGAGGGGGAATGTCCCATGTTCAGCATGCTAGGGGCATGTGACAGATGAACGGACCGCGTATTCGGATTCGTTGGATTTTTCTGAGCAACTTTCATGTAGAAAAGATTTTCATCCGAGTTACGGTTTAATTTCTATGAATTTTCAAAGATTTAAACAGTTTCTGGAATTATTTAAAATTAACAGAAAAGGAATATGATGTCAGCATGACGTATGAGTGACTTCAGCAGTCAACTGTCCGGTTGACTGATCAACTGACATGGGGACCCACCTGTCATAGACAGTGGGTTAAACAGAGTTCAAACTAATCTAAATTTAGTTACTAAAACTACTGGGCCCACCTGTCAGTGTCTAATTAACTAAACTAATTAGTTTTCATTATTAAAATGTTTTAATTAGAGGATTAAGAAGTGGGACCCGCACGTCAGTGGCACTGAGTGCCCAGTCAGCATAGTTGACCATGGTCAACGTGGTCAACTGGGTCCAGGGGGCCCACAGGCAGCGACCGAGAGGCGGGCCCTGGCGGTGCCAGGTCAGCGCCAGCGCCGGAGCAACGCCGGCGAGGCCATCCGCGACGGCCGAACGCCGGAGATGGCCGGAATCGCGCTACATCGCATCACTTGGCACGCGGTTAGGTTCTTTCGAACGGGCTCTCGCCCGCGCATCGATCTGTCGCGGCGGTTTGGCCGAAAACGGCCGGAGACGGTGATGGCTAGCGGCGGAGCGGACGCCAGAGTTTGGCCATTGGTGTCTACGGTGACGCAGGGCAAGTCAGGCGATGCGGGGAGCGGCGTTGTGCTCCTACGAGCTCCAGGAGCCCGGTTACGAGCTCGGGCGCGAGCTCGGGCCACGGTGGCCACGACGGTGAGGTGATCTACGGCGGTGAGCTCACGGCAACGGCGACGAGCTAGATAGGGAGAGCCACACGGTGCGAGGAGAAGAATGGAGGGATGGAGGAGCTCACCGAGCGGCTACGAAAAGCCTGCGACAGCTTAGGAGCGCATGGTTCACCAGAGACGATGAAGATTGCCGGCGACAGAGGCAGAAGGGGGTGGAGGAGAGCGGCCACTACAGGGCCTCCCAACTCCCGCTGATGGTCGAGGACGACGGAGCGGAGGACGGCGCTCCTTCCAGCCACCAGCATGATCGAGGGGGGAGCCGGGGAACGCGAGATCGACGGAGGGCGACGGCGAAGTGCTTGGGCAAGGAGAGGGGAGAGCGCCGAGCGCTCGAGGGAGAATCTGGCAGGGATAGGGAGAGGCGGAGCGAGAGAGGGGGGAAATATCTTGGGGGGAGGCCTCGGTGGAGGCCTTATCCACCCAGTAACACTGTCGGCGAGCTGGCTCGGCGGCGACGGTGGTGCGCCTCGGTCGCTTGAACAGAGAACGGGGGAGAAGGAGGAGGCCGTGGTGGGCTGGGCTCTAGGCACTATGCACTTGGGCCAGTGCACAGTGGCCTTTTCTATTTTCTTTTTACAGAAAGGGGGGTTTAGTAATATTTTGATCTTCCATAAGATTTTGCAAAAATGTGAAACTTGGTCACATAATTACTTTGCAATATGCAGCACTACCACAAAAAGTTTGGCATTTCCGGAGTTCATTTGAATTTACTCAATAATGAAAAGGGCATTTTAAAGGTTGTTTTTGCTCTGTTAAAATGCATTAGGCCCTTTTAGAGTTGATGATGATGTTGTGTTCCTTAACAGTAAAAAGTTTTGGATTATTTGCTAAAAGATGAACATTTTTCCAGCAACTTTTGAGCAACATCAAACTTTACTTGAATTTGATTTGACTGGAATTTCAAATGGAATATTGAACAAGGATGATTAAGCGCTGTTTGAAAAAAATGATTAGTTTAATCACAGAGGATTACTGTAGCATGACACTGGGGGTGTTACAGTCTTCAAATAAAATAGTGCTACCTCCTGGTGCAGATAGCACCCCGGTTGTACATGCACAAGAACCAGCCCTACCACACATAACCCAAACTCTCGCAGATTGTACCCCTAATGCGATGGACAGAGAACCAGCTTCACCAAATCTAACCCCAACTCCAGCCGATATTAACCCAGTTCCTGTTGACACAGCACCATCTCCACCACAGAGCTCCCAAACAAGAGCAGTTAGTAAGGCAGCTCCAGTGCCCAAAGGGCCAGTACTATCACGGCGAACCCCAACTCCACCAGTTAGTAAGCCTATTCCTGTGGAGGAAGCACAACCAGCTAGTCGTAGTTTAGCATCTATCGCATTTGATGTTGTTAAATCGTATGTGCGCATCTTCCCATCTTGGAAATATCATATTGAAGATGAAAGAAAATGCCAGTTGCAGGTGCTTTTCCAGGAGTTATGTGTAAGTACTGTTATTCATGGCAATTACTTTGCTTCGTTCCATACATCCTACCTCCATGATGGTTATAATACAGCAAATTTTCCCATTTTTCTCTATAGAGAAGGACCAATTTGGAAACTCGGGATGAGGTAACATGTGCTAATACCTCTGCTATCTTCAAGAATGCTTGGTGGCAGTATCGAAATTACCTAAAGAAAACGTACTTCACCGGCAAAGAAACTCATCAAATTCCCTTACGTTCTCCTGAGACACATTTACTGGACGATGACTGGGAATGCCTTGTTCTGTACTGGTCCCGAACCAAGAATGTGGTAAGGTCTATGAGCTCATTTTCTATTTTTTAGTATTATATTCTTGCGTCTTACTGTACTCTATTCATGTAGAACAAGTGCCTAAACCTGAAGAACAACTGTTCTAATTTAAGATTCCATTGCTACCATAGTTCAAAAAAGCCCTAGGCGTTAATTGTGTGTTTTGCCACCGCCATGCGCTTTACTGACCAAAGCGCATGCTTATGCGCAGTTATGCATAGATTAAGCGTAGTTATGCGCAATGCGTTTTGCCAACGCCTAGAGCCTAGGCGTGCTTAAGCACTCACTTAGGCACGCCTTTTTTAACTATGATTGCTTTGCTCTTGTATCACTGTATTTACTCAAACTTATTTTTAAATTGAAGGATCCAAACGAAACTCCAATGGCATAGCAGGTATGTTCACCATGTTTCTTTAACAGGTTTGCTCTTATCAATAGCTCTGTTGATTTCAGTTTCAATTGTGTATACAGTTGACTTGCATATCATGCACATTACTAGCATCACAACAGAGCCAATAGTGTTGTTGTACATGTAGACCCGTGGTACCCATCTGAAATCTTGTTGTGTCGTGTAGTTTCCCACGCTTTGTATTCTTTCACTGCTGCTTTGTCTTGAACTGATATGATTTGAACTGTGTCTCTATTTTGATTTGGCAAGACAATGCAGTGACCATAGGACATAGATATATGTTTGTTTGATGCTTTTATTATGTACTAGTACTTGGGAATAGAAGACTTGGTAGTTTAATCCTGTCCACCTTACTAATGAACTGGTTCACCAAAATGAGTTTCATATACTAGTACATGCTAAACTTGTTATGTGTCTGCTTGTTTCTTCTTTTAGAATGCTGACAGAATATTGGGGAAGAGTGCCTTATTAAGCAATGGTAAAGGAAGTAATGCAGATAAGGATCAGGATAGTCACACATCCTTGTTGGTCTCCAACAAAGCTGGTAAAACAGCTAAGGAAGACTATCTTGAAGACAGCGAGACAACCCCAAAGTCCTGTCTTGTTTTAGTGTTCGAGTTACTGGCCACTACCGCTTGCACAAGCTATTCAAACTCACTGTCTGAATCAGTTCGGTTTCTTGAGTCTCAACTCCAAGCTGAAAGACATCGATCAGCTGTGTTGCGACAAGAAGCAGAAGGACTGCGGAAGTCCCTGGAGCATTCAGATGCATACTTTCTGGTGCTACAGCAAGCGTTGGAGGATTTTAGCGCCAAACAGGACAAAGCTAATAAGCTTGCTAAGCTTATTGCCAGCATGGTGGATACCCAGGATAACTTTTCTTGAGCTCTTCTGAAGTTGTTTCAGTTATGCTCTTGTTTTGCTGCCGCGTTTATTTGCACTGGTGGCCAATTTTGACGGCCAGTGTATGTAATATGCTGCTTTGTTCCCTATATTTGCACTGGTGGCGAACTTTGATGCCCAGTGGATGTAATATGTGTAATAGCGGTAATAGGCTAGCATTTATTGCTTGCTTATTTATTTCCTTATTATCTTGTTTAGTTGTTTGCTTGTAGTCACTGCAGTTCTTTTTCTGTGTTTTTCTAGTGGCCACAATAGCCTATTTTTGGTAACTAGGCCAAAATAATCATGGCAACACACGGACTATTGTAACCATGGGCCTCCTACAGGCCGTATGTTCCATGGGCCTTCTTCCGGCCGTAGGATCCATTGGCCTTCTACACGGGCCGTAGGATCCATTAGCCTTCTATACGGGCCTTCTACGGGCCTTAGGATTCATGGGCTTTCCACGGGTCGTAGGGTCCATGGGCCTTCTACGGGTCGTAGGGTCCATGGGCCTTCTACGGGCCGTGCGATCCACTCGCCTTCTACGGGTCGTACGATCCATGGGCCTCATACGGGCCGTAGGATCCATGGGCCATCTACGGGGCGTATCGTCATTCCGCCAATCATGGGTCGTACTGTTCATGGAACATAATGGGCCGTTAATAGGCCGTATTTGATAAGTCTATGAAAACAGCCCAACGGGGATTTTTTTGACATGAAAACGGCCCAACGTATTAACGGTCCACAAACGGGCCGACTGCAATGACGGGCTGAATTTGGCCCACAAGCAGAAAATGACAGTAACGGTCCGTATGTAACCGAATGCTGCAAATGAGCCCAAGAACCAATGGGCCCTAAGAAGGCCGAAAGATAACTTGGGCTGGAAACGGCCCAACGGAATAACGGGTCGTTAATGGGTATAAAGTTATACACTGTTCATTACGGGCCAGTTTCACAACAGGCTGTTAATGGGCCAAGAGTTACAAAGGGCCTCATATGGGCCAAAAGAAGTCATGGGCCACACATGGGCCGGAAGTTAAAACGGGCTAGAATCATATTGGACAGCCCAGATGATGCTACTGGGCCTAATTCAGAGAGGTCGTAACGGGCCGTGTGTTAGCGGGCTGTAAATGGGCTATATGCGAACAGGCTGTTAACAGGCTTTCCGTGGGCCGGCCCGCCACCTTTTGACCAAGTCAAACGGGCCAGCATTTTCACAGGAATGGGCCTCTGTTGGGTCGTGCCACGTGTCGACGTATCATAGGCGCCTTCGGTCCAATGAGTGGATGACATCTGTCCCAACGGTGTGCCGACACGTGTTTCCTCCAGCCAACGATGATTTTACACGTGGAAAATCCTCATTGGTCGGGGTTGTTAACGGGTTACCGGATCCAAAACCGGACCCAATAACTTAACGGCGTTCCGTTACGGTGGATGCCATGTGTCGGTCACCCTTGACGAAAGCACATTCTATGACGCGCGATTTATCGTCATGGAAGTGGACAGTTCCGTGATGATAATTTTGGTAATGTCATGGAACACTTCTATGACAGCACAGGTATGACTATCTTGATTCTGTCATAAAATCGTCATGGATGTACATGCCTGACAGAAAACGCGACCTACTATGACAAACACGTATCATCATGGAAGTTTATTTTTTTTGTAGTAAAGGGGTTGTTCATTCCTCTCAATAAACTGATGGTGACCCATAGCATTATAATCTAACTAAACAGGAGGCAACTCTATATCATTTGCATGTATGGGTATATCAAGATAGTTAGCTAAACGAGTTGCATAAATCCCACCAAACAAATCTCCACTTATACTGTTATGATGCAACCTTCGTGCAACAATCGCCCCCAAGTTATATTGGTTATCTCCTAATACCGCACTTTTGAGAACACAAAGATCTAGAACGCACATGTGACAAGCTTCATCTTTACCATTAATGCATCTACCTATAAAGAGAGCAAAATAATGTATGGAAGGAAAATGAATGCTTCCTATGGTAGCTTGTGTGATTTCTCTAGAATCCCCCACAGTGATACTAGCAAGAAAGTCTTTATATTCAGATTTGTGAGGTTCACTAAAATTGCCCCACTGCGGGAGTTTACAAGCAGTATTAAAATCTTCTAGGTCCATGGTATATGATTTATCATAAAGATCAAACAAAACAGTGTGAGAATTGTGTGAGGATGTGAATTTGAACCTTCTCACAAAGGAACCAGTTAGGTAGTAGTATTGGGGGCACTTATCTCACACAAAGCCCTCAAGTTCAGCATTACGCACATACGCGTTAAATTCCTCCTTAATGCTTGCTTGAACCATAAAACCTTCTGATGGCCATTCACAAGGCCGCACTTGAGCTTCCCTCGGTGGTTCATCATCTGGCTCACGTATCGCGAGCCTTGGTCCTTGCTTCCTTGCGGAACCACCTTGTTATATTTTCCTATGCATTTTTCTTTCTCTGAAAAATTTCTGAAATTTTTAGTGACTCAAAATAACACTGAACCAAACTCAACAAGATTGATAGCAACTACTCCCACAAGTGCCTAGAGGCTATATCATGCATTAGAACTACTTTTGACCATATAAATTTGACATGCAAGCTCAAGAACAGGGTCAACTTAGCAGCAAAAATTTGCAATAAATAAAGCACTAGAACAAAAATTAATTGGACCATTGGAGGAGTCACATATCGAAGAACAATCCCCCAAAACAGTTTCGTGAATGAAGCTTTGAGCAAGTGTAAGTGCATCTAGTGCCCCTTAGTGATTTTGGTGTATTGAAGACTTATAGGTTAAGAGACTTATGCGTTTGTAAGTATACACAGGTCTATAAGTCTATGAGGAGTTTGATATTTACAGAGAAAGTCGACCCCTAAAAATGAAGTTCTTCGATTGAAGACTTTCTGAAGACTTTGAAAGTGAAGAAATTGGTGTGACCTTGAAGACATGGTAATCATTCGAGGAACATGAAGCGTGAAGACTCTTGTTTTTAGTGTTTCATTTTCTCTTTCTTGAGTCATAGGAAACACCGTACTGTTAAAGGGGGTCGAGGAAATACTAGGGAAAATTTTCCATGTGATGCTCATCTCAAAATCCTACACCTACCAATCCTTTCGAGTGAAGCCATTGGAAATCTCACATAGTTCAGTCATATTCTTCAGTGACAGAGACGAAGTTCTTCTGGTCTCTGAGGAATTTTTTCTGACTGAGGAGTTAGGAATTCGCCAGTGCAGATTGCCTACACAGTGAGGAACATGATAGCCCTGAGGTATTTGAGAGTCAAATATTCCGACCGTTGTTGTGCTATGCGCCAGCTGTCCCAAAATATCTACCCACCTAACGGTCATATCAGACAAGGGCATTTATGTCTTATCATGTCGGGCTGCTCCCTAGGCTATAAATAGCCGCCCCCCACAACCACTAGTTGGTTGGCTACTCCGAGAGAAACTAACCCTTGTCATTTGAGAGCAACCCATCCTCCAAGGACTTTGAGCAAAAATCATCAAGTGAGGAAAACCCAAACCCCAAACCTACAAAACCCCAAAGCGATTGAGCATCACTGAAGAGATTGATCCTGCATGGATCCGACGCTTGTTTCCTTTGAAGACTGTGCTTCTTCCAGACGGTTAGCCGTCAAGGTCTAGAGCATCCAATAGGAATTTTTTATCGCTGAGTGACTGAGTTTGTGAAGGTCCGGAAGTCACCTGAAGACTTACCACGAGTGATTGGGTAAGGTCTGTGTGGCTTTAGCACAAGGAGAATACGGTGAGGACTGTGTGTCCGGGACTGGGTGTCCTCGAGTTTAAATACTCGGCCGCTCCAACCAGATGTACAACTAAGACAGCAGTTGGAACTAGTCTACCAAATCATTGTCTTCACCGAGCTTACTGGTTCTATTCCCTCAACTCTTTCATTTCCTCATCTCTGTTGTTGTGTGCTTGTTCATCTCTGTTTGAAGACTTTGACTGAAGACTTTCTCAATTTCCTCAGTTCAATTTCTTCAGCCTATCCGTCTTCATCTTGTGTTATCCTGTGCTTACGCTTTCTGTACTCTGTGCTTGTCTTCATTTCATCATGATGACTATGCGTGTGTTCTGCTATGTTTACTTTTGAGTACTTATTCCGCTTCAAGTAGTTCTACATTTAGGAATTTCCTCACCAGCAAATTCCTAACTGAAGAATTCATAAAAATCGCCTATTCACCCCCCCCCCTCTAGTCGATATAACACACTTTCAGCAAGGAGATCAAAAATCGCAGCAAAGCAAGCTAGAACACGAGTTTGAGCTGTGTGGTGATTTTTTCTGGAGGAAGACGACGTGTGTGGGTGCAGGAATAAGTAGAGGGGGGCCACGTGGGGCCCACGAGGCAGGGGGCGTGCCCAGGGGGGCAGGGGCACCCTGGACCCTTGTGGCCAGGTGGTGTGGCCCCGTGATGTGTTCTTAGTGACAAATATTCTTAAATAATCTACAAAAAATCATATTTCATTTTCGAGACATTTGGAGAACTTTTATTTTCGGGGTATTTTTTATTGCAAGAATAATTCAGAAAACAGACAAAAAATACTATTTTTGCTTTATTTAATCTAAATAACAGAAAGTAAAACGAGGGTACAGAGAGTTGTGCTTTCTAACTTCATCCATCTCATGCTCATCAAAAGGAATCCACTAACAAGGTTGATCAAGTCTTGTTAATAAACTCATTCCGAATCGCATGAAATCAGAGAATCTTCGAATAGCACTAAGTTACCTCAATGGGGATATGCATGTCCCCAACAATAAGAATATCATATTTCTTCTTGACAGTAGGAAGAGGAAATTCAAAACCAACGATAGTAATCATTGAAAATTTTCCAATACAATTGATATTGTGGACTTGAGGTTGCTTCCTCGAAAAGTGTACCGTATGCTCATTACCATTAACATGACAAGTGACATTGCCTTTTTTGCAATCAATAACAACCCCTGCAGTATTCAAAAAGGGTCTACCAAGGATAATTGACATACTATCGTCCTCAGGAATATCGAGAATAACAAAATCCATTAAAACAGTAACATTTGCAACCACAACAGGCACATCCTCACAAATACCGACAGGTATAGCAGTTGATTTATTGGCCATTTGCAAAGATACTTCATGAAGGAAATATGCCCTAGAGGCAATAATAAAGTTATTATTTATTTCCTTATATCATGATAAATGTTTATTATTCATGCTAGAATTGTATTAACCGGAAACATAATACATGTGTGAATACATATACAAACAGTGTCACTAGTATGCCTCTACTTGACTAGCTCATTGATCAAAGATGGTTATGTTTCCTAGCCATAGACATGAGTTGTCATTTGATTAACGGGATCACATCATTAGGAGAATGATGTGATTGACTTGACCCATTCCGTTAGCTTAGCACACTATCATTTAGTATGTTGCTATTGCTTACTTCATGACTTTTACATGTTCCTGTGACTATGAGATTATGCAACACCCGTTTACCGGAGGAACACTTTGTGTGCTACCAAACATCACAATGTAACTGGGTGATTATAAAGGTTCTCTACAGGTGTCTCCAAAGGTACATGTTGGGTTGGCGTATTTCGAGATTAGGATTTGTCACTCCGATTGTCGGAGAGGTATCTTTGGGCCCTCTCGGTAATACACATCACTTAAGCCTTGCAAGCATTGCAACTAATGAGTTAGTTACGGGATGATGTATTACAAGACGAGTAAAGAGACTTGCCGGTAACGAGATTGAACTAGGTATTGAGATACCGACGATCGAATCTCGGGCAAGTAACATACCGATGACAAAGGGAACAATGTATGTTGTTATGCGGTCTGACCAATAAAGATCTTCGTAGAATATGTGGGAGACAATATGAGCATCTAGGTTCCGCTATTGGTTATTGACCGGAGACGTGTCTCGGTCATGTCTACATAGTTCTCGAACCCGTAGGGTCCGCACGCTTAACGTTACGATGACAGTTATATTATGAGTTTATATGTTTTGATGTGCTGAAGGTTGTTCGGAGTCCCGGATGTGATCATGGACATGACGAGGAGTCTCTAAATGGTCGAGACATGAAGATTGATATATTGGATGCCTATGTTTGGATATCGGAAGTGTTCCGGGTGAAATCGGGATTTTACCGGAGTACCGGGAGGTTACCGGAACCCCCCGGGAGGTTAATGGGCCTTAGTGGGCCTTTACGGAGAAGAGGAGAGGCGGCCAGGGCTGGGCCGCATGCCCCTCCCCCCTAGTCCGAATAGGACAAGGAGAGGGGGGCGGCGCCCCCCCTTCCTCCTCTCTCCCTCCTCTTTCCCCCTCCCAAGTCCTAATCCAACTAGGAAAGTAGGGAGTCCTACTCCCGGTGGGAGTAGGACTCCTCCTGGAACGCCTCTCCCCTTGGCCGGCCGCACCCCCCCTTGCTCCTTTATATACGGGGGCAGGGGGGCACCCTAGACACAACAATTGATCGTTGATCTGTTAGCCGTGTGCGGTGCCCCCCTCCACCATAGTCCACCTTGATAATACTGTAGCGGTGCTTAGGCGAAGCCCTGCATCGGTAGAACATCAACATCGTCACCACGCCGTCGTGCTGACAAAACTCTCCCTCAACACTCGGCTGGATCGGAGTTCGAGGGACGTCATCAGGCTGAACGTGTGCTAGAACTCGGAGGTGTCGTAGTTTCGGTGCTTGATCGGTCTGGCTCTCAAGACGTATGACTACATCAACCGCATTGTTCTAACGCTACCGCTTTCGGTATACAAGGGTATGTAGACAACACTCTCCCCTCTCGTTGCTATGCATCACCATGATCTTGCGTGTGCGTAGGAAAATTTTGAAATTACTACGTTCCCCAACAGTGGCATCCGAGCCAGGTTTTATGTGTAGATGTCATATGCACGACTAGAAGACAAGTGAGTTGTGGGCGATATAAGTCATACCGCTTACCAGCATGTCATACTTTGGTTCAGCGGTATTGTGAGATGAAGCGGCTCGGACTGACATTACGCGTACGCTTACGCGAGACTGGTTTCACCGCCTCAAGCACTAGTTGCTTAAAGGTGACCGGCGGGTGTCTATCTCTCTCACTTTAGTTGAACCGAGTGTGGCTACGCCCGGTCCTTGCGAAGGTTAAAACAGCACCAACTTGACAAACTATCGTTGTGGTTTTGATGCGTAGGTAAGAACGGTTCTTGCTCAGCCCATAGCAGCCACGTAAAATTTGCAACAACAAAGTAGAGGACGTCTAACTTGTTTTTGCAGGGCATGCTGTGATGTGATATGGTCAAGACATGATGTTAAATTTTATTGTATGAGATGATCATGTTTTGTAACCGAGTTATCGGCAACTGGCAGGAGCCATATGGTTGTCGCTTTATTGTATGCAATGCAATCGCCCTGTAATGCTTTACTTTATCACTAAGCAGTAGCAATAGTCGTAGAAGCATAAGATTGGCGAGACGACAACGATGCTACGATGGAGATCAAGGTGTCGCGCCGGTGACGATGGTGATCATGGAGGTGCTTCGGAGATGGAGATCACAAGCACAAGATAATGATGGCCATATCATATCACTTATATTGATTGCATGTGATGTTTATCTTTTATGCATCTTATCTTGCTTTGATTGACGGTAGCATTATAAGATGATCTCTCACTAAATTTCAAGATAAAAGTGTTCTCCCTGAGTATGCACCGTTGCCAAAGTTTGTCGTGCCCAGACACCACGTGATGATCGGGTGTGATAAGCTCTACGTCCATCTACAATGGGTGCAAGCCAATTTTTGCACACGCAGAATACTCAGGTTAAACTTGACGAGCCTAGCATATGCAGATATGGCCTCGGAACACTAAGACCGAAAGGTGGAGCGTGAATCATATAGTAGATATGATCAACATAATGATGTTCACCATTGAAAACTACTCCATTTCACGTGATGATCGGTTATGGTTTAGTTGATTTGGATCACGTGATCACTTAGAGGATTAGAGGGATGTCTATCTAAGTGGGAGTTCTTAAGTAATATGATTAATTGAACTTAAATTTATCATGAACTTAGTCCTGGTAGTATTTTGCAAATTATGGTGTAGATCAATAGCTCGCGTTGTTGCTTCCCTATGTTTTTTATTCCCTATGTTTATTTTGATATGTTCCTAGAGAAAACTGTGTTGAAAGATGTTAGTGGCAACGATGCAAACTTGGTCCGTGATCTGAGGTTTATCCTCATTGCTGCACAGAAGAATTATGTCCTTGATGCACCGCTAGGTGACAGACCTATTGCAGGAGCAGATGCAGATGTTATGAACGTTTGGCTAGATCAATATGATGACTACTTAATAGTTTTGTGCACCATGCTTTATGGCTTAGAACCGGGACTACAAAAACGTTTTTGAAACATCACGGAACATATGAGATGTTCCATGAGATGAAATTTATATTTCATACTCATGCCCGTGTCAAGAGGTATGAGACCTCTGACAAATACTTCGCCTAAAAGATGGAGGAGAATTGCTCAACTAGTGAGCAAGTGCTTAGATTGTCTGAGTACTAGAATCGCTTGAATCAAGTGGGAGTTAATCTTCCATATAAGATAGTGATTGACAGTGTTCTCTAGTCACCATCACCAAGTTAGTAGAACTTCATGATGAACTATAGTATGCGACGGATGACGAAAATGATTCCCGAGCTCTTCGTGATGCTGAAATCGACGATGGTAGAAATCAAGAAAGAACATCAAGTGTTGATGATTGATAAGATCACTAGTTTCAAGAAAAGGGCAAAGGGAAAGAAAGGGAAACTTCAAGTAGAATGGCAAGCAAGTTGTCACTCCCATGAAGAAGCCCAAAGCTGGACCAAAGCCTAAAACTAAGTGCTTCTACTGCAAAGGAAATGGTCACTGGAAGCGGAAATGCCCTGAATATTTGGTGGATAAGAAGGATGGCAAAGTGAACAAGGGTATATTTGATATACCGGTTATTCATGTGTACCTTACTAGTGTTTATAGTAGCCCCTGAGTATTTGATACTTGTTCAGTTGCTAAGATTAGTAACTCGAAACAGGAGTTACAGAATAAACAGAAACTAGTTCAGGGTGAAGTAACGGTGTGTGTTGGAAGTGGTTCCAAGATTGATATGATCATCATCGCACACTACCTATACTTTCGGGATTAGTATTGAACCTAAATAAATGTTATTTGGCGTCTGCATTGAGCATGAATATGATTTGATCATGTTTATTGCAATATGGTTATTCATTTAAATTAGAGAACAATTGTTGTTTTGTTTACATGAATAAAAACCTTCTATGGTGATACACACCAACGAAAATGGTTTGTTCGATCTCGATCATAGTGATACACATTCATAATATTGATGCCAAAAAGATGCAGAGTTGATAATGATAGTGCAACTTATTTGTGGCACTGCCGTTTAGGTTATATTGGTGTAAAGTGCATGAAGAAACTCCATAAAGATGGACTTTTAGAATCACTTGATTATGAATCATTTGATGTTTGCGAACCGTGCCTTATGGGCAAGATGACTAAAACTCCGTTCTTCGGAACAATGGAACGAGATACTGACTTGTTGGAAATAATACATACTGATGTATGCAGACCAATGAGTATTTAGGCTCGTGGCGAGTATCGTTATTTTCTGACCTTCACAGATGATTTGAGCAGATATGGGTATATCTACTTGATGAAACATAAGTCTGAAATAGTTGAAAGGTTCAAAGGATTTCAGAGTGAAGTGGAAAATCATTGTAACAAGAAAATAAAGTTTCTGCGATCTGATCGTGGAGATGAATATTTGAGTTACAAGTTTGGCCTTCAGTTAAAATAATGTGGAATAGTTTCACAAACTCATGCCACCTGGAACACCACAGCGTAAAGGTGTGTCAGAACGTCGTAACCGCACTTTATTGGATATGGTGCAATCTATGATATCTCTTATCGGTTTACCACTATCGTTTTGGGGTTATGCATTAGAGACAGTTGCATTCACTTTAAATAGGGCACCATCGAAATCCGTTGAGAAGACGCCTTATGAACTGTGGTTTGGCAAGAAACTGAAGTTGTTGTTTCTTAAAGTTTGGGGCTGCGATGCTTATGTGAAAAAGTTTCAACCTGATAAGCTTGAACCCAAATTGGAGAAGTGCGTCTTCATAGAATACCCAAAGGAAACTGTTGGGTACACCTTCTATCACAGATCCGAAAGCAAGATTCGTTGCTAAGATGGATCCTTTCTAGAGAAGGAGTTTCTCTCGAAAGAAGTGAGTGGGAAGAAAGTAGAACTTGATAAGGTAATTGTACCTTCTCCCAAATTGGAAAGTAGTTCATCACAGAAATCAGTTCCAGTGATGCCTACACCGATTAGTGAGGAAGTTAATGATGATGATCATGAAACTTCGGATCAAGTTACTACAGAAACTCATAGGTCTTCCAGAGTATGGTCTGCACTAGAGTGGTACGGTAATCCTGTTCTAAAAGTCATGTTACTAGACCATGATAAACCTACGAACTATGAGGAAGCGATGATGAGCCCAGATTCCGCGAAATGGCTTAAGGCCATGAAATCTGAGATGGGATCCATGTATGAGAACAAAGTATGGACTTTGGTTGACTTGCTCGATGATCAGCAAGCCATGTTAAATAAATGGATCTTCAAGAGGAAGACAGACACTGATAGTAGTGTTACTATCTACAAAGCTTGACTTGTTGCGAAAGGTTTTTGACAAGTTCAACGTGTTGAATATGATGAGATTTTCTCACTCGTAACGATGCTTAAGTCTGTCTGAATCATGTTAGCAATTGCCACATTTTATGAAATCTGGCAAATGGATATCAAAACTGTGTTCCTGAATGGATTTCTAGAAGAAGAGTTGTATATGATGCAACCAGAAGGTTTTGTCGATCCGAAAGGTGCTAACAAAATGTGCAAGCTCCAACGATCCATCAATGGACTGGTGCAAGCATCTCGGAGTTGGAATATACGCTTTGATGAGTTGATTAAAGCATATGGTTTTATACAGACTTTTGGAAAGGCCTGTATTTACAAGAAAGTGAGTGGGAGCACTACAGCCTTTCTGATAAGTATATGTGAATGACATATTGTTGATCAGAAATGATGTAGAATTTTTTGGAAAGCATAAAGAAGTGTTTGGAAGGAGTTTTTCAAAGAAAGACCTCGGTGAAGCTGCTTACACATTGAGCATCAAGATCTATAGAGATAGATCAAGACGCTTGATAAGATTTTTCAATGAGTACATACCTTGACAAGATTTTGAAGTAGTTCAAAATGGAACAATCAAAGAAAGAGTTCTTGCCTGTTATGCAAAGGTGTGAAGTTGAGTAAGACTCAATACCCGACCATGGCAGAAAATAGAAAGAGAATGAAAAGTCATTCCCTATGCCTTAGTCATATGTTCTATAAAGTATGCTATGTTGT
This sequence comes from Triticum aestivum, assembly GCF_018294505.1. Taxonomy (NCBI): domain Eukaryota; kingdom Viridiplantae; phylum Streptophyta; class Magnoliopsida; order Poales; family Poaceae; genus Triticum; species Triticum aestivum. Next base: position 654,093,437 of record NC_057807.1, on the reverse strand, counting down.
GTACCAGACCTATTGTATACCTTGCTCTGAGTTTGGCAAAGGAATACAATTTTGATCTAAGAGTAGATCACTGGACAGCGGTCAAGAATATCCTTAGTGAGGACTAAGGAGATGTCTCTCGATTATGGAGGTGATAAAAAGAGCCCGTCGTAAAGAGTTACATTGGTGCAAGCTTTTACACCGATCCAGATGACTCTAAGTCTCAATCTGGATACATATTGAAAGTGGGAGCAATTAGCTAGAGTAGCTCCGTGTAGAGCATTGTAGACATAGAATATTTGCAAAATACATACGGCTCTGAATGTGACAGGCCCGTTGACTAAACTTCTCTCATGAGCAAAACATGATCATACCTTAGTACTCTTTGGGTGTTAATCACATAGCGATGTGAACTAGATTATTGACTCTAGTAAACCTTTTGGGTGTTGATCACATGACGATGTGAACTATGGGTATTAATCACATATAGATGTGAATATTGGTGTTGAATCACATGGCAATGTGAACTAGATTATTGACTCTAGTACAAGTGGGAGACTGAAGGAAAACATGATCATACCTTAGTACTCTTTGGGTGTTAATCACATAGCGATTTGAACTAGATTATTGACTCTAGTAAACTTCTCTCATGAGCAAAACATGATCATACCCTAGTACTCTTTGGGTGTTAATCACATAGCAATGTGAACTAGATTATTGACACTAGTAAACCTTTTGGGTGTTGATCACATGACAATGTGAACTATGGGTATTAATCACATATAGATGTGAATATTGGTGTTGAATCACATGGCGATGTGAACTAGATTATTGACTCTGGTGCAAGTGGGAGACTGAAGGAAATATGCCCTAGAGGCAATAATAAAGTTACTATTTATTTCCTTATATCATGATAAATGTTTATTATTCATGCTAGAATTGTATTAACCGGAAACATAATACATGTGTGAATACATATACAAACAGAGTGTCACTAGTATGCCTCTACTTGACTAGCTCGTTGATCAAAGATGGTTATGTTTCCTAGCCATAGACATGAGTTGTCATTTGATTAACGGGATCACATCATTAGGAGAATGATGTGATTGACTTGACCCATTCCGTTAGCTTAGCACACGATCATTTAGTATGTTGCTATTGCTTTCTTCATGACTTATACATGTTCCTATGGCTATGAGATTATGCAACTCCCGTTTACCGGAGGAACACTTTGTGTGCTACCAAACGTCACAACGTAACTAGGTGATTATAAAGGTGCTCTACAGGTGTCTCTGAAGGTACATGTTGGGTCGGCATATTTCGAGATTAGGATTTGTCACTCCGATTATCGGAGAGGTATCTTTGGGCCCTCTCGGTAATACACATCACTTAAGCCTTGCAAGCATTGCAACTAATGAGTTAGTTGCGGGATGATGTATTACGAAACGAGTAAAGAGACTTGCCGGTACCAAGATTGAACTAGGTACTGAGATACCGACGATCGAATCTCGGGCAAGTAACATACCGATGACAAAGGGAACAACGTATGCTGTTATGCGGTCTGACCGATAAAGATCTTCATAGAATATGTGGGAGCCAATATGAGCATCCAGGTTCCGCTATTGGTTATTAACCGGAGACGTGTCTCGGTCATGTCTACATAGTTCTCGAACCCGTAGGGTCCACACGCTTAACGTTACGATGACAGTTATATTATGAGTTTATATGTTTTGATGTACCAAAGGTTGTTCGGAGTCCCGGATGTGATCACGGACATGACGAGGAGTCTAGAAATGGTCAAGACATGAAGATTGATATATTGGAAGCCTATGTTTGGATATCGGAAGTGTTCCGGGTGAAATCGGGATTTTACCGGAGTACCGAGGGGTTACCGGAACCCCCCGGGAGGTTAATGGGCCTTAGTTGGCCTTTACGGAGAAGAGGAGAGGCGGCCAGGGCTGGGCCGCGTGCCCCTCCCCCCTAGTCCGAATAGGACAAGGAGAGGGGGGCGGCGCCACCCCCCCCCCCCTTCCTTCCTCTCTCCCTCCTCTTTCCCCCTCCCAAGTCCTAATCCAACTAGGAAAGGAGGGGAGTCCTACTCCCGGTGGGAGTAGGACTCCTCCCGGCGCGCCTATCCCCTTGGCCGGCCGCACCCCCCTTGCTCCTTTATATACGGGGGCAGGGGGGCACCCTAGACACAACAACTGATCATTGATCTCTTAGCCGTGTGCGGTGCCCCACTCCACCATAGTCCACCTCGATAATACTGTAGCGGTGCTTAGGCGAATCCCTGCATTGGTAGAACATCAACATCGTCACCACGCCGTCGTGCTGACGAAACTCTCCCTCAACACTCGGCTGGATCGGAGTTCGAGGGACGTCATCGGGCTGAACGTGTGCTAGAACTCGGAGGTGTCGTAGTTTCGGTGCTTGATCGGTCGGGCCATGAAGACATACGACTACATCAACCGCGTTGTTCTAACACTTCCGCTTTCGGTCTACAAGGGTATGTAGACAACACTCTCCCCTCTCGTTGCTATGCATCACCATGATCTTGCGTGTGCGTAGGAAATTTTTCGAAATTACTATGTTCCCCAACACTTCAATAGGTGTCAACTTATTCAAATCAAGTCTACGATATAAAAAGAGGGGCATAACACTAACACCGGCTCCAAGATCACATAAAGCAGTTTTGACATAGTTTCTTTTAATGGAGCATCGTATAGTTGGTACTCCTGGATCTCCTAGTTTCTTTGGTGTTCCATCCTTAAAAGTATAATTAGCAAGCATGGTGGAAATTTCAGCTTCCGGTATCTTTCTTTATTTGTAACAATATCTTTCATGTACTTAGCATAAGGATTCATTTCAAGCATATCAGTCAAACGCATACGCAAAAAGATAGGTCTAATCATTTCAGCAAAGTGTTCAAAATCCTCATCATCCTTTTTCTTGGATGGTTTAGGAGGAAAAGGCATGGGTTTCTGAACCCATGGTTCTCTTTCTTTACCGTGCTTCCTAACAATGAAGTATCTCTTATCATAACATTGATTCTTTGATTGTGGGTTATCAAGATCAACAGCAGGTTCAACCTCTACATCATTATTATTGCTAGGTTGAGCATCAACATGAACATCATCATTAACATCATCACTGAGTTCATGTTCATTACCAGATTGTGTTTCAGCATCAGAAATAGAAATATCATTGGGATTCTCAGGTGTGTCAACAACAGGTTCACTAGAAGCATGCAAAGTCCTATCATTTTTCTTCTTATTATTTTTAGAAGAACTAGGTGAATCAACATTATTTCTCTGAGAATCTTGCTCAATTCTCTTAGGGTGGCCCTCAGGATACAAAGGTTCCTGAGTCATTCTACCACCTCTAGTCACAACTCTAACAGCATTATCATTTTTCTTATTATTTAATTCATTGAGCAAATCATTGTGTGCTTTAAGCACTTGTTCTGCTTGAGTTGTAACCATGGAAGCATGTTTACTAATAAGTTTAAGTTCACCTTTAACTCTAGACATATAATCACTCAAGTGTTCAATCATACAAGTATTGCGTTTCAATTGTCTACCAACATAAGCATTGAAGTTTTCTTGTTTAACAATAAAATTATCAAACTCATCCAAGCATTGACTAGCAGAGTTATAACGAGGAATATCACCTTCATCAAATCTATAGAGAGAATTTACCTTTACTACCTGTGTCGGGTTATCAAGGCCATGTATTTCTTCAATAGGCGGTAAAATCTTAACATCTTCAGCTTTAATACCCTTTTCTTTCATAGATTTCTTTGCCTCTTGCATATCTTCAGGACTGAGAAATAGAATACCTCTTTTCTTCGGAGTTGGCTTAGGAGTTGGTTCAGGAAGTGTCCAATTGTTTTCATTAGTCAACATATTATTCAATAACAATTCAGCTTGATCAACAGTTCTTTCCCTGAAAACACAACCAACACAACTATCCAGGTGGTCTATGGAAGCATTGATTAGTCCATTATAAAAGATATCAAGTATTTCATTTTTCTTGAGAGGATGATCAGGCAAGGCATTAAGTAATTGGAGAAGCCTCCCCCAAGCTTGTGGGAGACTCTCTTCTTCAATTTGCACAAAATTATATACTTCCCTTAAAGCAGCTTGTTTCTAATGAGTGGGGAAATATTTAGCAGAAAAGTAATAAATCATATCCTGGGGACTACGCACACAACCAGGATCAAGAGAATTAAACCATATTTTAGCATCACCCTTTAATGAGAATGAAAATAACTTAAGGATATAGTAGTAACGAATTTTTTCCTCATGAGTGAATAGGGTGGCTATATCATTCAATTTAGTAAGATGTGCCACAGCAGTTTCAGATTCATAGCCATAAAAAGGATCAGATTCAACCAAAGTAATTATCTCAGAATCGACAGAGAAATCATAATCCTTATCAGAAATACAGATAGGTGAAGTAGCAAAAGCAGGATCATATTTCATTCTAGCATTCAGAGACTTTTCTTTCGGCTTAGCTAATAATTTCTTAAGATCAGATCTATCATTGCAAGCAAGAAAATCTCTAGCAGTTTCTTCATCCATAACATAACCCTCAGGCACAACAGGCAATTCATATCTAGGGGGAGAATCTTCATCATCACTTTCATCAGTATTATCAGTTTCAATAATTTTATTCTCTCTAGCCCTAGTAAGTTGTTCATCAAGAAAGTCACCTAATGGCATCGTATTATCAAGCATAGAAGTAGTTTCATCATAAGCATCACGCATAGCAGAAGTGGCATCATCAATAACAATGCGACATATCAGAATTAACAGCAGGAGTAGGTGTCGCAAGTTTACTCAAAACAGAAGGTCAATCAAGTGCAGAGCTAGATGGCAGCTCCTTACCTCCCCTCATACTTGAGGGATAAATCTTGGTTTTCTCGTCTTTCAAGTTTTTCATAGTTACCAGCAGATATAAATCCCAAGTGACTCAAAGAATAGAGTTATGCTCCCCGGCAACGGCGCCAGAAAATAGTCTTGATAACCCACAAGTATAGGGGATCGCAACAGTTTTCGAGGGTAGAGTATTCAACCCAAATTTATTGATTCGACACAAGGGGAGCCAAAGAATATTCTCAAGTATTAGCAGTTGAGTTGTCAATTCAACCACACCTGGAAAACTTAATATCTTCATCAAAATATTTAATAGCAAAGTAATATGGAAGTAACGATAACAGTGGCAGAAGTAACAGTAGCAGTTTTATATTGTAACAGTGGCAACGGTAAAGTAACTAAGCAAAGATCAATAGGTGAAAAACTCGTAGGCATTAGATCAGTGATGGATAATTATGTCGGATGCGATTCCTCATGCAATAGTTATAACATAGGGTGACACAGAACTAGCTCTATTTTATCAATATAATGTAGGCATGTATTCCGAATATAGTCATACGTGCTTATGGAAAAGAACTTGCATTGCATCTTTTGTCCTACCCTCCCGTGGCAGCAGGGTTCTATTGGAAACTAAGGAATATTAATGCCTCCTTTTAATAGAGAACCGGAACAAAGCATTAGCACATAGTGAATACATGAACTCCTCAAACTACGGTCATCACCGGGAGTGGTCCCGATTATTGTCACTTCGGGGTTGCCGGATCATAACACATAGTAGGTGACTATTGACTTGCAAGATAGGATCAAGAACTCACATATATTAATGAAAACATAATAGGTTCAGATCTGAAATCATGGCACTTGGACCCTAGTGACAAGCATTAAGCATAGCAAAGTCATAGCAACATCAATCTTAGAACATAATGGATACTAGGGATCAAACTCTAACAGAACTAACTCGACTACATGGTAAATCTCATCCAATCCATCACCGTTCAGCAAGCCTACGATGGAATTACTCACTCACGGCAGTGAGCATCATGAAATTGGTAATGAAGGATGGTTGATGATGACGATGGCGACGGATTCCCCTCTCCGGAGCTCTAAACGGACTCCAGATCAGCCCTTCCGAGAGAGATTAGGGCTTGACGGCGGCTCCGTATCGTAAAACGCGATGAATCCTTCTCTCTGATTTTTTTTCTCCACGAACGTGAATATATGGAGTTTGAGTTGAGATCGGTGGAGTCTCAGGGGGGCCACGAGACAGGGGGGGGCAGGCGCGCCCCCCACCCTCGTGGACAGGGTGTGGGCCCCCTGGTCTTGATTCTTTCGCCAGTATTTTTTGTTAATTTCAAAAATATTCTCCGTGAAGTTTCAGGTCATTTCGAAAACTTTTTTTTCTGCACAAAAATAACACCATGACAATTCTGCCGAAAACAACGTCAGTCCAGGTTAGTTCAATTCAAATCATGCAAATTAGAGTCCAAAATAAGGACAAAAGTGTTTGAAAAAATAGATACGATAAAGACGTATCAGTATGCGCTTACTGCCATCGAAGACGACGATGACGACGGTCGCCCATGATGGAGACGTGGCCGGGGAGACGAAGACACAGATGAAGCTTACTTGGGATGGAAGTAGTACTCCACCCCCTGCATAGACGCGTGAGAAATACATGAGCTAACCTGTTTCCAAGTCGTATTTACCCCCCGGTCGTGCCGCGCGTGCAGCAGCGCCAAAGGCATGGACCGGACCGGTTCAAACGCGGGGGGTGCGGTGCGGTGCGGTGCGGCCAGCGGAAGAGGACGTCCGTCCATTCCACCACCACCAGCGGAGCGGAAGACCCGGGGGGCGCCGCCGATGGGATCCGTCGGTGACGTGCGTGCACTGCATGCAACAACCGCTGACCCGACCCGCTGGACACACACACACACACGCCTTCTGCTGGTGGAATGTTTATTCCGCTGCAGCGTTCCGATCTGACACTGACAGGCAGGCTGCGGCTGCTACTCTATCATTTATCCGTACATGAGGGCTCGAGGGCATGTTGCTTCTTGATTTCTTTTTCCCTCGTTCCTTCTTGACCTTGTGGAACCTCATCTGATCTGCTCAGAGCCTCAGACGGTACAATCCTAGCCAGTTGACCGCCCAAATGAAATGCCGCCGCCAGGTAAAACTCACAGTCAGTTTCTTCCAATGTAATTGAAGGACTGGGTGGCTTTTTTGCAAAACTGCCATGACATTATTATTTTTAGTATAAAAATGTCATCCAAGCTGCGCCAGATCAAGGTTGTGTGGCAGTTACTGCATTCGCTCACCGTTTCTCTCTGGCGAACGTTCGTCGATTCATCATGGATGGGTTCATGATGGAGTCATGGTGAGCTGTTGCTTTTCCCCCGGATGGAGTCATGATGAGTTGTTGCGTAGCACAACCTGGCGAGCTCCCTACGTTAAGCCTGCCTGCCTGCGTGTACCGTAGACGTCTGTATTAACAAATTGAACACGGTAGCCGGCGTATATTTTTCTCCTCCGGCGACCGCCGCGTTCTCTTCTCCACCGGCATGCTCTTGTGGATCTAGCTGAGGATGTTCCATCCTTCGAGGGCTGAATCAACCAACGAAGTGCCGTATCTATATTCTCTCTGGAGGCAAAATAAAAATAAAAATTGGGCGTACGTATTATTGCCCAAACAAGTCTATTTTTATTTATTGCACTTAACCACATACAAGGTTGATTCAAAAGGTTTGGTAGGCGTACGTATCCGCTCGTGCTCCTCTTGTCCGGGAAGAGAGGCCGGGTCCTCTTGATTTGCCGCTACTGCTATCAGTTATGGACCCTACACGCCTCTATCAACAGCAAGTGAACGCCATCTTTTCCCCAAGGAAAAGTACCCCGGCATCGTGTGGTTGGCCCTGTCTGCTCACAACCACTCTCTATTAATCGTGCTGCAACCAACCCTTGGTGATGGTAGGGCTGCTTTTCGGTGTTGCTACTCCTACTAGTTGAGCTAGTTTGGTTCTATTTTGCGGCCTTTGCTGTCATTGTAGTAACAAATAGAGCTAGCATTTTGGTCGTTTGATTTCTCGGGTATGTTGATTTCCTCGCCTCGCTGTCAACATGAGTATAGTTACCGCCCTAGCTACAAGCTACCCCTGCTTCTTCTTATTTGCGAAAGAATCGAATTGACTACCCCCTGCCTTTGATTTATGTTTTTGAAATTTTAACAAGATGGCTCATCACATGTGCCATGTGGTTGTGACCTGTACATAGTTGTATCTTTGAATGGGTTGGTAGGTTTATCCCCCATCCGCATGTGCTGCCATCGAGCATCATGGTCCCGCAAAAACAAAGAGGTAACATGGTTGTTTCATTTTTTGGATATTTAAAGCAAGGTATCCATGAACTTCGAAATCTAAATTAAGCCAGGCCCCCATGTATCATGTATGTACTCTAACGGACTTGTCACGCCATCCATCTAAGCCGAGTAATAGTATCCCTAAAAAAAAGCTGAGTAATAGTATTTCTAGACGTCTCTAGAGAAGTAATATACTGCATTGCTAGTTGAAATATTAGCATGGAAAATTAGAAAATGCATGTTCATCTTCATAGCTATTAAGCATCATTCGAGCTGTTCTACACAATCGATGTAAAAGCCTGTTTGGAACGGAGAAAATAAAAAGTGTACTAGTACTTTGTATTAAATCAACGACAATTAATATTGGATTGAAGGGAGTAGTATAAGGAAACCACGACAATCGTGGTGCCATGCATTTTGGACTTCTATGTGTCTGTTTTATTCTGAAATCTCCACAGAGTAATAATAGTTCATCACACACAAATTTTTAAAAGGAACCTAATCGTGTGGTTGCAATGGGAGAGTGTCCTTTTTGGACCTTGACCTCCTTAGAGGGACAGGTAGTTTGCGACGAGAGTGTTATACACATGTCGGCGATGGCGGCGGTCCACTGGTGTGGCAACTTTGGTCGCGTGGATGGCGAGTTGTTGGCCTCAAATCCGGTGGCGTTGCGACTTGTGTGACAATCATAACAGTGGCAACAAGAGTCGGGTTGCGGGATGTCCTTCGTCGACCGTTCTATATGTCCCGATGCCTGAAGTTGGAGTTGTAGCATTGCAAGGGCGATGTTGCGCCAACAATGTCATGCGATGGTCATGTCGAGCTATGTTGGCGCAAGTCACACTTTTTTCTCCCTTTCCTCTAGTGAGGCTCGTTACCAAAGTTGGAGCTGCCTAGTTCTCGATGCATTTGGTCGACTATTTGGCATAGCTTCCCAGGATTCTCGAGCTTCATTCGGTATAAGGGCTCCTGGCTGGTTAGTCGTCAGGGCCGGCCCTAGCATTTTGAATGTCCTTGTGTGAACTGGGTAGAATGGGCCCAATAGGTGTAAAAGTAATTAAATATTTAACTTCACTGTATATGTCGTTGTTTAACATTATGAATATCTAATTCCACGGCCGAATGCCACGCGCTAGCCACCTTGCCATATATTTTTGCCTACAAACGTTGTAGAATTACTATACATACAAGTACGTATTTTTTAGGATATAACCAAGTTTTATTGATCAAACTCCACATGTAGTGAGATTACAAAGGGATCATGGGGTTGGACCAGTCAGACGTGTCAACCCTGATCAAGAGAATGAGAAAACTTGGCTATGGTATCGACATCATAATTAGCAGCTTGGTTTTCATAGGTGAAATTACAATAAACATTATCGTCCTTTGCTTGATCTAGTTGATGATGTTTTCCATAAACGTGTCATTCATTATCTGCTTTGAGTCCGAGGCGACAATGAGGTTGCTTACCATTAGATCTTATGCTAGAGAAAGAGCCTCTCGGCAAGCTGAAAGGATCAAGAAAAGGTGTCTAGACGGAGGTGATTAGACCCTCAACAAGTAAAGGTAGCAGTTTTTAGGTTTTTCAAGTTGAGGTTGGAAATTAGCACAATTTCAAGCATCCACAATACAATTCAAGCAAGCATGCAAAGAGTATATGAGCAGCGGAAAGTAAAGCATGCAACTTGCAAGAAATTAAAGGGATGGGATTGGAGTGTGCAAACGCAATTGGAGACACAGAGATTTTTGGCGTGGTTCTGATAGGTGGTGCTATCGTACATCCACGTTGGTGGAGACTTCAGCCCACGAAGGGTAATGGTTGCGCGAGTCCATAGAGGCTCCACCCACGAAGGGTCCACGAAGAAGCAACCTTGTCTATCCCGCCATGGCCATCGTCCATGAAGGACTTGCCTCACTTGGGTAGATCTTCACGAAGTAGGCGATCTCCTAACCCTTACAAACTCCTTGGTTCAACTCCACAAACTTGACGGAGGCTCCCAAGTGACACCTAACCAATCTAGGAGACACCACTCTCCAAAAGGTAATAGATGGTGTGTTGATGATGAACTCTTTGCTCTTGTGCTTCAAATGATAGTCTCCCCAATACTCAACTCTCTCTCACAGATTTGGCTATGATGGAAAGATGATTTGAGTGGAAAGCAACTTGGGGAAGGCTAGAGATCAAGATTATTGTGGTTGGATTGGAATGTTTTGGTCTCAACACATGAGTAGGTGGTTCTCTCTCAGAAAATGAGTAGTGGAAGTGTAGGCACGTTCTGATGGCTCTCTCACAGATGGAGAACGGGGTGGAGGGGTATATATAGCCTCCACACAAAATCTAGCCATTACACACAATCTTCCAAACTCGGTGGGACCGAATAGTGAAACTCGGTCAGACCGATATGGTTAAAAATGTGAATGTTAGAGTTTTCGGTGGGACCGACAAGGTCAACTCGGTGAGACCGGTGTGCTAGGGTTAGGGCAAAACCTCATCTCGGTGAGACCGATCACATGAACTCTGTGAGATCAATTTCAGTAATAAGCAAACAGAGACTTAGTCAGGCAAACTTGATGGGACCAACTGCACATTTCGGTGGGACCGAAATACTGCAATAGGTAACAGAGAGTTTGCAAGGTCATCTCGGTGAGACCGAGATCCCATCGGTGAGAGCGAACTGATTAGGGTTTCTGGTAGTGGCTATGTCAAGAGAACTCGGTGGCGCCAGATAGATCAAATCGGTGGGGCCGAGTTTGACTTTAGGTTTAGGACATATGTGAAAATGAAAAGGTGGTTGAGGGCTTTGGAGCATATCACTAAGCACTTTGAGCAAGCAATCCATTAAGCAACACCTCATCCCCTCTTAATAGTATTGGCTTTCCTATGGACTCAATGTGATCTTGGATCACCAAAATAAAAATGTAGAGTCTTGAGCTTTTGCCAATGTTTGTCCTTAGCATCTTGAAGGGGTTCCATGTCCTCCTGTCCTGCCACTCCAATGTTGAACTCATCTAAAATATACTAGGTAGAAGTATTAGTCCAAGAAGAGATATGTTGATATTAATTACCAAAATCATCCAGGGAGCACTTGTGCTTTCAATCTCCCCCTTTTTAGTAATTGATGACAACATACATCAAAACTTTAGATAAAGATATGAAGTATAACAACTAAAGCTTTGGAAGAACATGCAACATGCATTAGCTCCCCCTACATGTATGCAATCATGTGAAGATATATTATAAGAGTATGTGAAAGCATAATCATGTCAGAGTAAGCAATGAGTTACATGTATCTTGGCTATATGCATCAGAGCAAATGATGTGAAATGCAGAGAATATACCTACATGTGCATGAGTCCTTCTTGCAAACAATATGTACATAGGCAAGAGACCCTCGTGCACATGAGTGTGATGCATATACTTACCTTGTGGTCTCGAGCTGACTTTGGAAGAGATGAACTTGAGAGAACAGGGTTAGACAACATAGGAACATCTACTAATCAGAGTAAGAACAAGAGACCACAAGAGTACCAAGACTGGGATGACATGTAGAGAGTGAGTACTTAGTACTCTGGTTGGATATTGACATGTCCCCAAGGATAAAGATATGCAATGAATTTCAAAGATTTTCTTCCCTTAGATGTCTTTCTCCCCCTGAATCTGATATTGGATAATGGGAGAAGATAGGGTAATAGAAAATCAGAGCAAATGAAAAACAAAGCAAAAGGCACAAAGAAACATCTTCAATTAACATGTCTTTCCCCTCTGAAAGACATGTGGCTTCTCTCCTCTTTGTTTACTAAGCATCTGGGATGATTAAGAAGTCTTTCTCTCCCATAGGGTCTCTTTCTCCCTTTGATGTGATTAAGCTTTTGATGTGATCTCTCTCTCTCCCCTTTGACATCAATTTCCAAGAAGGGATCTTCTGGAGTATAAGTCAAGTAGGTTTGGTCCTTGAGTCACATGACAAAGCAACATGTCGAATGTGATGCGGGTAGATGAAAAGAATCATCGAGTGGAGCTGGATTGGAAATGCAGGATGCAGATAGCAAAATGTTTCCACAGTGGTGAAATCCGTAACACTGAGCCCTTTTCTTCGGTGACACCGAGTTGTTTCGGACTGGCCAAAAATAAAAGATCAGTGAGGCCGAGTTCATCATAGAGAAAGGATTTTGTCATCTCAGCCCACTAGGCAAATAGGTTCTCACAAATATTTGCAGGGAATTAAGTAAAGGATTTGCAATGAATTAAATGCAGGGAATGCAGAAAATAAAAGAGAAAAGAAATAAAATCTAGATGAAACAAATATGTAAGAGACAAATGCAAGAACACAGAGAAACACTAGAGAACTTCATCTAGAATTGGTCGGCGACAAAGTCACCTATGTTAGAGTATATTGACTTAGGAGTCAAGTGAAGACACTTGATCATAGGTCATACTCATCGTTTAAGCTCAAAATGGGGTTGCCATTTTTTGTTTAAGCATTTGATGTATTCACATCTTATTGAGTTGCTTTGACCCATGTCTTGGGGTAAAGCTTCTCTAAGATGGAATGGCATACCTTGGTGGTGTTGATCTTGATCATGTAGTTAAACTTGTGTAGGATGCTCAAAGTTGATGTAGTTCATCAAGAGTTGGGAGCACCGCTTGTAGTTGGAGTTCATCTTCCTACATGGGTTAGTTTTGCAAGGAGGAGCACTTGTGTATCCGAAATGACAATCATGAAATTTGATATCAAATGAAATTTGATATATAGAAATTGTCAAAGGATATATTGGAAGGATTCATGCTTCCTTGTCTTCAACCACCACATTGTAGAGACTTGGTGATGTAGAGATTGCTTAGAATGTGATTGAGTTGCAATCTCATAGAATGGGGCTTATCCAAGTACCTACAAGGGTTAGATAGCATGCAAGAGTACAAGTGTATCCAAGACATATGATCATCATCGTAAGAGAAGTATCAAGGATTAGTCAAAGAAAGGCTCATGCCTTGCATGCATCCACATGGAGTTTCTACTCCAAGTTTGAGGCATCAATGATGTTCAATTCACCTCTCAAATGGCAAAACACTTTCTCATCAAGTGGTTTGGTGAATATATCCACCAATTGCTTATCGGTATGAACATGCTTAACATTGATATCTCCCTTAGCAACATGATCTCGAATGAAATGATGACAAACTTCAATATGCTTAGTTCGAGAATGTTGCACGGGATTATGAGCAATCTTAATAGCACTCTCATTGTCACAAAGCAATGGAACATGTTTCACATATATCCCATAATCTTTAAGAGTTTGGGTCATCCAAAGTAATTGAGCACAACATGAACCGATGGTAATGTATTCCGCTTCGGCGGTGGATAAGGATACCGAGTTTTGTTTCTTGGAGGACCAAGACACAAGAGATCTACCAAGAAATTGACAAGTACCCGAAGTGGACTTTCTATCAACCTTATCACCGGCATTGTCCGAATCGGAGTAGCCAACAAGATCAAAAGAAGACCTCTTAGGATACCAAATGCCAAAGTTTGGTGTGTGAATTAAGCAGCTCACTATCCTTTTCACAGCCTTAAGATGACATTCTTTGGGGACCGCTTGATATCATGCACACATGCACACACTTAGCATAATATCGGGACGGGAGGCACATAAATATAACAATGAACCAATCATAGAGCGGTAAACCTTTTGGTCAACTGGTTCGCCATCCTTTGTCAAGTCAAGATGTCCACTAGTAGGCATGGGGGCACTCATACCTTTGCATTCTTGCATGTTGAACTTCTTGAACAAGTCCTTGGTGTACTTTTTTTGATAAACAAAAGTACCCTCCTTAGTTTGCTTGATTTGCAAACCAAGAAAGAATTTGAGTTCACTCATCATGGACATCTCAAACTTCTCTGACATTAGCCTTCCAAACTTTTCACTAAAATGAGGGTTAGTCGAACCAAATATGATGTCATTCACATAAATTTGGCACACAAATAATTCACCATTAACCCTTTTAGTAAAAAGTGTAGAATCAATCTTTCCAATCTCAAAGCCTTTTTCAATAAGGATCAAAGCCTTTTTCAATAAGGAACTTAGTCAGGCATTTATACCATGCTCTAGGAGCTTGTTTAAGACCATAAAGATTAAAGAGCTTTGTGAAGTTTATAAACATGATCAAGTTTCTTGGGATTAACAAAGCCGAGAAGTTGTTTAACATAAACTTCCTCCTCAATTTCTCCATTAAGAAATGCACTTTTAATGTCCATTTGATATAGAGTGATATCATGATTGGCATAAGAAAGTAAGATGCAAATGGATTCAAGTCTATCAACTGGGGCATATGTCTCACCATAGTACATACCTTTGACTTGAGTGTAGCCTTGAGCGACGAGACGAGCCTTGTTGTGTACAAGTCGTCCATCTTCATCTTGCTTATTCCGAAACACCCATTTGGTTCCAATGACATTGTGCTTCTCATCGGGCTTTTCAACCAACGTCCACACTTGGTTCCTCTCGAAATTGTGTAGCTCTTCATGCATATCATTCACCCAATCCGGATCATTAAGAGCATCTTCAACCTTCATACGTTCAGTACTAGAAATGAATGTGTAATGTTCACAACAATTATCCAAACAAGTTTTAGAGCGAGTAATTCTCCCGGTTTGAATATCATCATAGATTTGTTCGACGGGATGATCTCTTGAGACTCTTGCTCGAACTTGTGAGAACTTTTGTTTGGGTCAGGGTGGAACATCCTCTTCATTGTCTTGTTCTTCGTCTTGTCTTTCTTTGTTGTTGTTGGCGTTGTTGTTCTCTCTTGGAGGTGGAGAAGGAGGTCGATGAGGTTCATCTTGTTGTACATCCTCGTTTCCATTGTCTTGATGTGTCTCACTTGTGGATGCCTCCAAGTCAACTTGTGGTTCACCTTGGCGTGAGGTTGAGGCTTCCACTTGGAGATACGAGGTACTCTCCTTCACCTACGTTGGGTGAATCTTGCCAATAGACACGTCTTGTATAGCTTCCGAAGGGTCTTTGTCACCTACATCAATTGGCAATTGCTCTACTTGTGAGCCGTTAGATTCATCAAACTTCACATCTACCGTCTCTTCAACCTTTCAGGTGAAATTGTTGTAGACATGGTAACTGTGAGAGTTTGAGACATAACCTAGTAGGAAACCTTCATGAGATTTAGGAGCAAATTTTGAACGACAATGCTTATCAAGAATGTAGAACTTTGAGCCGAATACCCGAAAGTATCCAATTTGGGGTTTGTTACCGGTGAGAAGCTCGTATACCGCCTTGCCAAGTAGTTTGTGAAGATATAGACGATTCGTTGCATGGCAAGCTGTCTCGACCGCTTCCGCCAAAAAGTGTTTCGGTGTCTTGTATTCATCAAGCATCGTTCTCGCCATTTCGATGAGCGTATGGTTTTTACTCTCAGCAACTCCATTTTGTTGAGGCGTGTATGTAGCCGAGAACTCATGTGAAATCTCTTCTTAGTCAAGAAAGGTATCCACATTTGTGTTCTTGAACTCCGTTCCGTTGTCGCTGTGAACCTTCTTGATCTTCACTTCAAATTGATTTTGGGCCTTCCTAGCGAAGTTCTTGAAGATCTTTTGGACCCGCGATTTATCATCAAGAAAGAACACCCATGTAAATCTTGAAAAATCATCAACAATGACCAATCCGAATGAGTTATCACCGAGACTCTTGTAGGCGTTGGGACCAAAGAGATTCATGTGAAGTAGCTCAAGTGGTCTTCTCGTGGTCATGATGTTCTTCACGGGATGACTTCCTCCAACTAGTTTTCCTGCTTGGCAAGCACTACAAAGTCTATCCTTGTCAAATATAACATCTTTAACACCAAGGATATGATCACCTTTAGTAAGCTTGTCAAGATTTCGCGTGCCCACGTGACCTAACCATCTATGCCACAACCAACCTTTAGAGGATTTAGCAATTAAGCAAGTTCTAGGTTGAGCCTTTTTAGTGAAGTCAGCAATGTAAAGATCACCTCTACGTATGACGGTAAAGACCATATTATGATTATCTCTTTGAAACACTTGGCAATCTACTTCAGTAAATAGGACATTGAAACCGAAATCGGCTTGTCTAGATACAGAAAGTAAATTATAGCCAAGAGATTCAACGAGCATAACATTTTGTATGGAGTTGTCATGTGAGATGGCCACCTTATTGAGGCCAACCACCTTACCCTTTGAGTTATCACCAAAGGTGACATACTTTCAAGGGTCATCATTTTCAACAAGCTCACGAAACATATCCTTGTCTCCGGTCATGTGATCGGTACATCCACTATCAAGAACCCATTCCTTTCCTCCAGCCATGTAGCCGCGAAGGTTAGCCATAAGACCAAAGTGTCTCATAGACTTATCGAGATCATAGTCACTATCATCATCCTCATCATGGTATCCATGTTCAACATCATCTTGTGATTGATCATTTCCTAGAGAGAGTGATTCATTAGTTTTGTGATCATGACAATGTGCATCTCTGTGAATTCTAATGACTAAGGAAATGATGTTGCTAATGATTCCAACATCTCCTTTAGCACGCATAAGGTCACGAAGCTCAAATAGACAATCACCAAACTTAGGATCATTGGGACTCATCTTGTTTAAAGCAATAGACTTGTGAGGAATCTCATCTAAGTTTTTCAAGGAATAGTTTGGAAATCGTTCCTCAAGAAATCTCCATATAGTGTAAGCACATTCAAGAGTTGGCAAGCAAGCAATCAAATTTCTAGGTAATCCTCTAGTGATAAGATTGACAGTTCTAAGATTGTGAATCATGTCAAGAGACTCATCGGGGGTAGGATGCAAGGGGTTAACAAGGGGCGCACAAGGAGTAGTAATGTACTTGTTCAAGTGATATTCATTGAAAATCTCAAGCATCTCATTTTTCCAAGCAATAAAGAACTCTCCATCAAGCATAGGCACTCTACGTCTAATACTCCCAATCGTAGACTCATCCATCTTTCTCCAATGGTATTTAAACCAAAGTAATGGAGACCAATGCTCTGATACCAATTGAAAGGATCGAGAAGATGTGTCTAGAGGGGGTGATTAGACCCTCAACAGGTAAAGGTAACAGTTTTTATGTTTTTCAAGTTGAGGTTGGAAATTAGCACATTTTCAAGCATCCACAATACAATTCAAGCAAGCATGCAAAGAGTATGTGAGCAGCGGAAAGTAAAGCATGCAACTTGCAAGAAAGTAAAGGGATGGGATTGGAGTGTGAAAACGCAATTGGAGACACAGAGATTTTTGGCGTGGTTTCGATAGGTGATGCTATCGTACATCCATGTTGGTGGATACTTCAACCCACGAAGGGTAACGGTTGCGTGAGTCCATGGAGGGCTCCACCCACGAAGGGTCCACGAAGAAGCAACCTTTCCTATGGACTCAATGTGATCTTGGATCACTAAAATAAAAATATAGAGTCTTGAGTTTTTGCCAATGTTTGTCCTTAGCATCTTGAAGGGGTTCCACATCCTCTTGTCCTGCCACTCCAATGTTGAACTCATCTGAAATATACTAGGTAGAAGTATTAGTTCAACAAGAGATATGTTGACATTAATTACCAAAATCACCCAGGGAGCACTTGTGCTTTCATAAGCAATAGCTTCGAGGTCCGCAATGAAATTTATACCATGAATTACCAAAGAAGAGATTCCCATATAGTTGCTTTCTGCATCTCTACAAATAGCCGCTGCCGAGCCCCTTATATGATTCCTCGCGATACCCATGTTAACGTGGATCTTTACATACCAGGTGGTGGGGCTTTAGGCCGAACCATCACAGTCCCCATGTCATTCATTTTATTAGTTATCTTTGTTGGCAAATCATCTACCTCCTTTTGTGAAACTACATTTGAATTGATGCGTAGTTTCCGAACTCTGTATTTTTCTAACCTCCACAAGAACATATGTATTTCGCCTCGGATTGGAGTTTTCCACAATAGTTTTCATGAGGTCGCATCATGGTCCGAGTTGGAGGAGCCCGACACGCCATCCAACCAGGCCTCTCTCCTCATATTTGTGTCTACCATGATCATATACGCCGATCTTACAGTAAACATCCCACTTTTTTCAAAGTTCCATGCCCGACGGTCAGGAATGTTTGGAGTGCAAAGTGGGATCCGTAGGATGGCTGGAATGTTACATCACATAAGCGTGGGATATGGGCTCCTGCTTGGCCTGTCCCCTAGGCGGTCGCACTCTTCACTATGGCCCAGGGCCGGCCCTATCGGTCGTCCGCCTTGGAGTCGGAGTCGTAGGCAATCATGTTGGTGTTTTTCTCTTTTTCGACGGTGTGTGTGTGTGGGGAGGGGGGGGGGGTTATGAATAGACGGGTTGGAGCCCGAGTGCAGATTCCCGTCGTATCCTTGGGGCAGTGAGGTTAGGGTTTCTGCTCATGTGACGAGATTTGGTGTTAGGTGATTCAAATATACTCAAGGGTTCAATGACGATGACTGCGGCTCCAGAGCGCCGGTCCTCAGGGACACGTGCACGAAGACTTACTGGCTGTCATCGACAAGGTCAAGCCGGTTCCGGTAGGGGAGCGGCAACATCGACGCGTCGTTCTAACGGTTGTAGTGGTCGTTCGGTGGCCTCGTAATTTCGATGTAACTTTTAGTATGTTTGAGGTGCTCTGTACTTCCAGCAAACTTTGATAATAGATCTGAATCATCTTTTAAGGAAAAAAAAACTGGTTACTAGATGCTTCTAGTCTTGGTCCACATGGTTTATGCCAATAACCATTTGAAAACCTCCAAGTGGTCGTTCTTATCCTCCTCGGTCCACCCCACGAATTTGAATTTCGCCTCTCCCCATTTCTTTCTTCCGAGCCAAGTCCTCGAGAATATCCCCGCCCTCCGTTTGATCCGTGGCGCGATACTCCCGAGCCAGGCCCGGGAGGAGGGGAGGGGAAATGAAATGAAATCCCGAGAGTGCCCCTGAACCGACCGGCCCGTGCTCCCCACCCTTTTTTGCTTTTAGCCCCCGCCTCCTCCGCCACTCGTCCTCCGGCTTCCACCGCAACCCCACAACCGCACGCCACCAACGCCCCCGCCGCATCCGCCCGCCCGCCCACCGACGAAACCCTAACCCTAGCCCTTCCCCCCACCGCCGCCGCACGCGCTCCCATGGCGGGGCGCCGAGGCTGCTGAGCGCCAGCCCCCGATCGCGCGCGACGATGGATTGAGCCCGCCGGGACCCGAGGCATGGGGCCCAACCCTAGCCTGGACATGCTGGCCGCCGCGGCGGGGATGGAGTCGGCGGCCGCCGCGGCAGCGGCGGAGGCGCAGCCGAGGGGCCGCGTGGTGCGGATCATCGTGCACGACGCCGACGCCACCGACTCCTCCTCCAGCGAGGACGAGTCGGCGCCGCCGCCGCTGGCCACGATGCCGACGACCAAGGAGGAGCGCCGGAGGGAGCGCAAGAAGCGCCGCCGCGTCATGGAGGCCGGGAGGAGGGACGACTCGGGGCTGCCGCACCCGCCGCCGTCCGCCGGGGCGCGCACGCCCTCGGTGCGCTACCGCGGCGTGCGCCAGCGCCGCTGGGGCAAGTTCGCCTCGGAGATCCGCGACCCGATCCAGGGCCGCCGCCTCTGGCTCGGCACCTTCGACACCGCCGAGGAGGCCGCCGCCGCCTACGACGCCGCCAAGATCCGCATCAGCGGGAGCCGCCGCCCGGCCGACGGCTTCCCTTTCTCCTTCCCGCCGCCAGAGCCTGCCAAGCCCACCGTCTTGCGTCTTCCCATGCCGCAGCCTGCCAAGCCCACCATCCTGCGGCTTCCCATGCCACAGCCTGCCAAGCGGATTACCTCGCCGCCGCCGCCTCCTCCTCCTCCCGAGCCCGCCAAGCCGGCCATCTCGCCGCCTCCTCTGCCAGCTAAGCCGTTCGCCCTCCCGTTGAAGCTGAGGCTGAAGCTTTCCTTCAATGCACAGGTCAAGGACAAGGGTTGGAACTGGTGCTCTGCAGGCGATGTCAAGGAGGAGGAGGACGGGGGCTGTGATGGCGAGGCAAAGGTTGGGGATGTGAGCATTGCAGGCGAGGTCAAGGTGGAGGCTGGGGGCTGTGCAGGGGAGGTCAAGGTGGAGGGTGTGGGCTGTTGTGCAGATGAGTCGAAGGAGGCCGGCGGTAGCTCTGAGGTCCAGGCGGTCAAGCCGATGTGGGCGATGATCACCGGGAAACGAAAGAAGCGGTCAGGCTGCGGCACCCGTGTCGGCGCCCTCCACGCCTCCTCCGTCTGCGTCGAGGAAGTTGGCGGGACCTGAGGGAGGGTCCAACTATCCCCGTAATTACTATCGTTAGATCTTCTACTCTTCTGCCTAGCGTCGTCGTCGTCCGAACTTCTTTGGTATTGTGTAATTTTTGTCAAGTACTAAACTCCTTGATGTGCAAACTCATGACCATCCTGTCATATGATTGTGGATGATTTAATGTATATACACCCTTCAATATGGTCGATAGTCGATGCCAAGGATGCCACTTTGATGTGCAATGAAACTGATGTACTATAATATCCAAACTAAAATTCTTTATTGAGATATATCATATATGTAGCTTTCATCTTGGATCAATATGAAAGTTAGTGGGAAACTATAGCAATCACTCCTGAAGTGGCAGTAGTTAAGAATTTGAGATGGTCTTTTCCTTTTAGAATGATGGTCTTTGTGAATTCTTCTTGAGAACAGATGTGCTTGTGCCAGTTAGATCAGTACTGTTACTTGATTTGTCTCATGTGTCCATGTCCAGGTTCAGTTATTTTCCTTTGTAACCTCTGTTTTATGTCATGTCCTGGTGTTAACATCACCATGGCATGACTATTATGCCACTTATTGAATGACTTGGTGGAATATGAATCTTGGTGACAGTAATGTTATGGTTGTAGAATCCGGCAATTTGTTTCATCCAGTTTTGTAGCTGAAATCTGCGGCATCTGTTGTTTCAATCTGATGCTGTTTTAATATTTGCGGTTTGGGTTCAGATGTTCTCATTTTATCTTCACATCTAAAAACGCACACACAACCTTTTGTGTTGTGTTGGTGCACATGGATGTGGAACAGTGCTCATTTTGGTAGAAAGATTTGGAGTCTTGCCCAACTTTGCCTAACTGTGCCGCTGCGGGCACAGAAAAATATTCTTGTGTGATGCTCTATCCTGCTTTGTCTCACCAGTCTGGCCAACAAATCTCATGTTATCAGTCTGAGGGGCTGCACAATTTCATCAATTGAAAAAGTTCAATTCTAGTTGCTCCTGCCGGTGCAGTAATACTGTAGCACCACATGTTAGATGAGGAGTTCAATATAGTAAGTACTGTACTTACCATGTCCTTGACATATAAAGCGTATTTTGATTGGTGAGACAACATTTCGATCACAATTATTCTATTAGCATAATCAAAAGTAACTACTTTTTGGTAGGAATTACTTCTGATTTGATTGTGCCCTGGGCCAGAAGGTGTCCAGTGTTCTGCCTTCATATGGTCACAGGAAACTTGAGCTGGGAACCGAAAAGAAAGGCTGGATACAACCCATTCCAGCAAGTGTTTATTCAAACTTCACTAGACCTGTCTTCAAATTTGAACAGGTCTGATCCATAGTCGGATGTTTGAACGCTTCTTAAGCTGCCTTTTCCACGGAACATCGTGACCGATTCTTGTTTTCGCCGAGTTTTGTTCAAGGGTATAAAATCACTATACGGCATTACCGTGGCAAATGTCTCCCAGGTGATTCCTGGCAGCAGCATATCCCATCTGTCATGCGAAGCAGAGACAAACATGCCTGACACCAAAGCATGCCTGGCGCCACATGTGGGCTATTGTATTCACTAGAAACAAAGCATCCAGTTTAGTAAGTATTCCCTCTGTCTGGATGTATAAAGCGTATTTTGATTGGTTAGACAGAGTTTTGTCCAACGATTATTCTATTAATACAAAGTTTATGTGATATAAAGTTTTTGTATAAAGTTTATGACCAATGTTCGGTGGGGTACTATGGCATTTGTGGCTTCTAAATCTTCCAGACTTATCTTGTATTCCCATGAACATTACTGTTTAATCCATAAAGTGTGTTTAGACTAAAAAAAAAAGTAGTTAAGAATTTTAGATGGTTTTTCTTTTTAGATTGATGTTCTTCTGAACAAATGTGCTTCTGCCTGTTAGATCAGTACCATTAAATGTTTTTTTGTCCTAAGTGTCCATGTCCAGATTCAGTTATTTTCAGTTCAGGCCTTTGCAAACTCTGTTTTATGCCATGTCCTGGTGTTAGGTGTTAACATCACCATGACATGACTGACTGTATCTCTTATTGAATGACTTGGTGGAATATGAGTCTTGGTGACCGTGATAACGTTATAATAGTAGAATTTGGCAATTCGCTTCATCCAGTTTTGAGCTCAAATGGGCGGCTTCTGTTGCTTCAACCTGAAGCTGTTCCAATATTTGTGGTTTTAAAGTTCATACGTTCTCCTTCTATCTACATTTAAAAACATGCATTTTAGCTCAAACGGTGCTCATTTTGGTAGAAAGATTTGGAGTCTTGCCTGAACTTTTATGTCTAACTGCTTTAAGGTGCTGTCACTATTTTTGTGTGGTGTGTTCTTCAGTTACTCCGCCTGTCTCGCCAGTTTGGCTAACAGATCTCATCTTATCGGTCTGAGGGCTGAACAATTTATCAACTGAAAAAGTTCAATCTAGTTGCTTGTACCGGTGCAACAACTTTGTTATGACCACTTGGGTGTTCTGTGGATGCAGCTACAACAAGTACTGTAGCACCACATGTGGCCTATTCACTAGAAACAAGGAATCCTGTTTAGTAAGTATTCCCTCTGTCCGGCTATATAAGCATATTTTGATTATTCTGTTGATAGAAAAATTACGTGATATAAAATCATCATCAAAGTATGTACTTCTGAGTTAGCGTGTGATCTTGAGGTGTCCTGGGCCAGAAGATGTTCAGTGTTCACCTTGATGGCCACAGGAAAGGTAAGCTCAAGCTGGGAACCGAAGAAAGAGCTGAGTTAGATCTATCTTAAAATTTGAACAGTCCACTCATAGTCCTATGATTGAAAGCTTAGGCTGATTTTCCCAGATTCTCGTTTTCGCTGAATATGGAAGTTAGTGCGTAAGTATAGCAATAACTCAGTGAAGTGGTAGTAGTTAAGAATTTGAGATGGTCTTTCTTTCTAGAATGATGATGGTCTTTGTGAAATCTTCTTCAGAACAGATGGGCTTCTGCCAGTTAGTTCAGTACTGTTAAATGATTTTTGTCTTACGTGTCCATGTCCAGATTCAGTTATTTTCAGTAAGGCCTCTGTAAGCTGAAGCTCTGTTTTACCTTTTATATGTCATATCCTAGTGTTTAACATCACCATGGCATGACTATGTCTCTAATTGAGTGACTTCGTAGAATATGAATCTTGATGACAGTAATGTTCTGAATCAAATTTGGCAGTTTGCTTCATACAGTTTTGCAGCCGAAGTCGGTGGCATCTATTGTTTCGATCTGATGCTGCCCTAATATTTGTGGTTTTCTTAAAGTTCAGATTTCTCATTTTATCCACTTGTCTGCTGTGTCGGTGCATATGGAATGATGCTGGATCCTGCGTCGAACTTATGCCTAAACTGTTCTGCTACTGCAGTCACCTATTTTTGTGTGATGATCATTCTGCCTGTCTCACCAATATGGCTATGTGACAATGCTCATCTCATCAGTGTGAGGGACTGATCAATTGTCTAATCGCTTGTACTTGTATGATGACTTTGTTATGACTAGCTGTGTTCTAGTTCTACTATTGATGCAGCTGCAAGTACTAGAAAAAAAGAATCCGATTTAGTAAGTATTCCCTCTGTCAGGATATATGAATCATATTTGATTGCTCAGACAAAGTTTTGATCAGCAATTATTTTATTACTATACTCCAACATGTGATGTAAAAATCACAACAAAAAATAAGTACTCTCGTATACGAATTAAACGACATTTTTTCTGGTAATTGTTAGGTCAATATACCGAACATGATCTCGAGAAGATCACCTGATAGCAACTCGACATGCCATAAAAAGATGTTTTGATTTGTGCGTTCATCAAGTTCACATGTTCTCCTTTTATCTGCACATTGCCATAGAACGATGCTGGAGTCTGCCCAACTTGTGCCTAACTTATTCTGCTCGTCTCACCTATACGGCTAACAAAGGTCATGTTATCAATGCGAGGGACCGAACAATTTTATGAACAGAAGAAGTTTGTACGGGTACAATAATTTAGTCATGACTACTTGGTGTTATGCAGTTAGACTAGTACTGTAGCAGCACATGTAATGAATCCGATTTAGTCTCAATATATAAAGTGTATTTTGATTGGCCAGGCAAATTTTGACCAACATTTATTCTATTAATATATGGTTTAGGAACTACAAAATCACAATCAAAAGCAAGTATCTAGGTCCAGAAGATGTCTAGTGTTCACCATCGGTAACAGGAAAGGCAAGCTCAAGCTGGGAACAAAAGAACAAAAAAAAATGCTGGATACAACCATTCCAGCAAGTATTTACTAAAAGATATGAATCTTACTGATTAGAATTTGCTCCATCAGTTCTGTAGCTTAAGACGGTGCTATCTATAGTTTTAATCTGATAATGTTTTAATTTTTGTGGTCTAAGTTAGAGTGTGGCTGCATGTCTCTCCTAGTCAATTTTTTTTCTTGCATTCTCTTTTAATTTACAATTATAACATCTGGAAACCCCAAAGCCTTTCCTTTTGTACTGGTGCACATGGAAGTGAAAAAAATAATACTCATTTTGATAGAAAGATTTGAAGTCCATTCAAAGTTATGCCTAACTGTTTTGCTAGTCACCTATTTTTCTGTGTGGTGTGTTGTTCTGCTTGCCTCACCAGTCTGGCTAACAAGGCTCATGTTATCAATCTGAGGGGCTGAAAATTTTCATCAACTGAAAAGGTTTAATCTAATACTCCCTCTGTCCCAAAATAATAAGTGTCTCAACTTTAGTGCTACCTTTGTAAACTACTATAAAATCTTTTAGATCACTACTGTAGTGATCTAAAAAATCTTATATTAGTTTACAGAGGGAGTGCAACTTTATACTAAAGTTGAAACACTTATTTTGGGAAGGAGGGAGTAGCTTGTACCAGTGCAATGGTTCGAGTGTGCTTTGGCGCTAGGTGACAACAGAACGCCTAGCACTTAATAATGCTAGGCGTGCAGTGGTAAAATGCACAATTAATGCCTAGCGCCTTTTTCTCTCTCGCTACACTACTACGGTAACACCACACCACATGTGGACTATTCAATAGAAATAAGGAATCCAATTTAGTAAGTACTCTCTCAGTCCGGCTATATAAAGCCTACTTTGATTGTTCAGACAAAGTTTTGGCCAACAAAAATTCCCTCTGGATACAACCATTTCAGATGTGGAATAATGGTCATTTTGGTAGTAGAAAGATTTGGAGTCTTGTCCAACCTATGCACAACTGTTTTGCTATAGCAGTTACCTATTTCTGTGTGGTGGACTGCTAGGCTCAGCAGTCTAGCCAACAAAGCCCATGTTTATCAGTCTCATGGGCTGAACAATTTATCAACTGAAAAAAATTTCATCTAGTTTTTCTTTTAAAGGAGAAAAAAAGTTTAATCAAGTTGCTTGCACCGGTGCATCAAGTTTTGTCATCACCACTTGGCGCTCTGTAGATGCAGCTACAAAAAGAAAGGCTGGATACAAGCATACCAGCAATCATTCACTCAAACACGACAAATCTATTTTAAAATTTCAACAGTCCTAACTCAGTCCAATTTTTGGAAACTTCTTAGGCTGATCTTTTTCACAGGATCCGCGATCGATTCTTATTTTCGTCAAGCATGTTCAAGGTATAAAACTACATCTGCAAATGTGTCTCTATCTTCGAAACAACAATACGGCATTACCATGGCAAACGTCGCCCAGGTGATTTCCCGCAGCAGCATATCCCATCTATGATGCCAACCTGAGACAAACAAACATGCCTGGACCCAAAATTGTCATGAACTCATACAGACATACAGTCCTCTAAATATAAACTGCCACGATCCACAAACACTTACAACATTAAGAACTGGGTTGCTACATTGTCAATTCGAAAGGTCCGAGAGCGAACCAAACACCTTAAGGTACAAGCTAGCTGATGATCCTTATACCTTAAACGAGATATGTAGCTTTCATCTTGGTTTGATATGAAAGTTAGTGGGGAAAAGTATGGCAATCACCCGTGAAGTGGTAGCAGTTAAGAATTTGAGATGTTCTTTTCTTTTTAGAACGATGGTCTTTTTGAATCCTTCTTCTTCAGAACAAATGTGCTTCTGCGAGTTATATCAGTATTGTTAAATGATTTGTCTGATGTGTCCATGTCCAGATTCAGTTAATTTCAGTTAAAGCCTTTATGTCACCATGGTGTCACTATATATCCCGGGTAGTGTATGAATCTTGATGACAGTATAATGCTATGATAGTAGAACTTGGCAGTTTGTTTCATCCAGTTTTGCAGCTGAAGTCGGTGGCACCGTCGTTTCAATCTGATGCTGTCCTAATATTTGTGGTTTTCTTAAGTTCAGATGTTCTCCTTTTATCAACTTCTCTGTTGTGTTGGTGCATATGGAACGACGCTGGATCCTGTGTCGAACTTATGCCTAAACTGTGCTGCTACTGCAGTCACCTATTTCTGTATGATGGTTATTCTGCTTGTGTCACCAATATGGCTATCTGACAACTAATCGTGCTTGTACTTGCATGATGGTTATTCTGACTAGCTGTGTTCTACTATTGATGCAGCTGCAAGTACTTGCTAGAAATAAAGAATCCAATTTAGTAATTACTCCCTCTGTCAGGATATATGAAGCATATTTTGATTACCCAGACAAAGTTTTGACCAACAGTTACGCTTTTACTATGCTATATAGCTTATGCATGTGATGACTGATGAGGAGATCACACCAAAAAATAAGTACTACTTCCGTATACGAATTAAACGGCAGTTTTCCCCATAATTGTTAGATCAATATACTAAAGATGATCTTGAGAAGATCACCTGGTACAGAGCAACTTGATATGCCATAGAACGATGCTGTTTTAATTTGTTTGTGTGTTCATCAAGTTCAGATGTTCTCCTTTTATATACATTTCCATAGAATGGATGCAGCTTCAGTGACTTGCTACACCTGCCTTTGGAGTCTGCCCAACTTGTGCCTAACTGCTTTTGCTTCACCTACCTATTTCTGTGTGACGCGTCATCAATCGGAGGGACTGAACAATCTCATCAACAGAACTAGTTTGTGACGGTACAGTAAGTTAGTCATGACTACTTGGTGTTATGCAGCCACAAGTACTGTCTACTCCCTCCGTTCGGAATTACTTGTCATAAAAATGGATGTATCATTGTATCTACAACTAAAATACATCTAGATACATTCATTTCTTGAACGAGTAATTCCGAACCGAGGGAGTAGTACTGTAACAGCCGCACATGTGGTCCATTCACTAGAAATACTGAATCCAATTTAGTAAGTACTCCTCCAGTCCCAGTATATTAAGCGTATTTTGATTGGTCAGGCATGTTTTGGCCAACTTTTTTTATTCCATTAATATGTGGTTTAGGAGATACAGTACAAAATAACAATCAAAATTAAGTTCTTCTGAATACGAATTCACCGCGTGAGGTGTCCGGGTCCATACTCTATAAGATGTCAGTTTTCACCTTTGGTCACAGGAAAGTTAAGCTCAAGCTGGGAACAGACGAAAATAAAGCTGTGGATACAACCATTCCAGCAAGTATTTGCTGAACTGCATGATGTTTATTGTGAATTGCAGCAACCATTCCAGTGCTCACCTTTGTGAATTCTTCTTCAGAGCAGACCAGTAGTGTTAAAATGACTTTTCTAGTGTTTCCATGTCCAGGTTCAGTTATTTTCAGTTTAGGCCTCTGTGAGCTCTCATGCTGATACTGTTCTGTAGCTTCAATCTGAAATTCTCTTTGCTCCATCAGTTCTGTAGCTTCAATCTGATACTGTTCTAATTTGTGTGGTCATAGGTTCTGATATTCTCTTTTTTTTTTGACAGTTCTAACATGTATAGAAACACACAGCCTTTTCTATTGTACTGGTGCACATGGAAGTGGAAAAATACTCATTTTGATAGAAAGATTTGCAGTCTTGTCCAACTTATGCCCAACTGTTTTGCCACGGCAGTTACCTAGTATTTCTGTGTGGTGTAAAAACTGCTTGCCTCGCAAGTCTGGGTAACAAAGCTCATGTGATCAGTCTGAGGTCTGAACAACTTATCAACTGATTAAGTTAAATCTAGCTGCTTGCACCGGTGCAATAACTTTTTCATCACCACTTGGTGTTCTGTAGATGCAGCTACATGGTACTGTCAACACCTACTAGAAATAAGGAATCCAATTTAGTCCGGCCATATAAAGAGTATTTTGATTGGCCAGACAGAGTTTTATCCAACAATTATTCCATTAATATATACTCCCTCCGTCCGGAAATACTCGTCGGAGAAATGCATAAAAATGGATGTATCTAGAACTAAAATACGTCTAGATACATCCATTCCCCCGACAAGTATTTCGGGACGGAGGGAGTAGTACTTTATCTGATATATAGTCACAATAAAAAGCAAGTGCTTATGAATGCAAATTCAGCGTGTGATCTTGAGGTGCCCGGTGTTCACTGTCATGGTCACAGGAAAGGCAAGCCGGAAACAAAAAGAAAGGCTGGATACAACCATTTCAGTCAAGCATTTACTCAAACACGACAAATCTATCTTAAAATTTCAACAGTCCTAACCCACAGTCAAATGTTTGGAAACTTCTTAGGCTGATCTTTTTCACAGGATCCACAATCGATTCTCATTTTTGCCGAGCATGTTCAAGGTATAAAATAAAATCTGCATATGTGTCTCATCTTCAAAACAACAATATGGCATTACCATGGCAAACGTTGCCCAGGTGGTACCGTGCACCAGCATAGCCCATCCATGATGCCAAGCAGAGACAAGCAAACATGCCTGAACCCAGAAAATTGTCATGAATCCGTAATCCTCTAATACTGCCTCCATTCCGAATTACTTGTCGCGGAAATGGATAAAAATGGATGTATCTAGAACTAAGACTACGTCTAGATACATCAATTCCTGTGACAAGTAATTTGGGACGGAGGGAGTAAAAACCGCCACGATCCATGAACACACTTGCGGAATTCGAAAGTTCCGAGACTGAACAAAACACCTTTAAGGCACAAGTTGATGATCCTTAGAGCTTAAATGAGATATGTAGCTTTCATCTTGGATCAGTCTGAAAGTTAGTGGGGAACTGTTTAAATTATTCTTCAGAACAGAATGTGCACAAAATGTGCTTCTGCCAGTTACATCAGTATTGTTAAATGATATTTATCTGATATGTCCATGTCCAGATTCAGTTATTTTCAGTTAGGCCTTTGTATGCTCTGTTTTTATGTCATGTCCTACCATGGCGTGACAATATCTCTTATTGAATGGCTTGGTGGAATATATAGTATGAACCTTAAATGGCAGTAATGTTATGATAGTAGAATCCTGTCATTTGCTTTATCCAGTTGTATGTTCCAATATGATGCTGTTCTAATATTAGCAGTCTTAAATGCAGGCATTCTCTTTTCATCTTCAACTCTGACATATAGAAACACACAGCCTTTTCTTCTGTGTTTGGTGCACATGGATGTGGAACAATGTTCATCTTGGTAGAAAGATTTGGAGTCTTTCCAACTTATGCGTAACTTTTCACTACGGTACTATCAAATACTCCCTCCATAAAGAAATGAATGCTCTTATATTTCTTTACAGAGGGGGTACTATCTATTTTGTGTTATTCTAAGATTTGTCTCCGGGGAATTCAGCATGTGATCTTGAGGTGACTGGGGCCAGAAGAAGTCCAGCATTCACCTTCATGGTCGCAGGAAAAGTAAAGCTCAAGCTGGGGGAAATGGCTGGCCAACGCCACTCCAGCAAGTACGAAGCTAGATCTTGTTTAGTCCAATGTTTGAAAATTCTTAGGCTGATATTTTTCCACTGAATGCATTTTCCTGCACATATATGCATCTGTATCTTCCAAACAACAATAGTGCAGAATTACCACATTTGTATCTACAAATAACAATAATGCAGAATTACCACGGTAAACGTCTCCCACGTGAGCCCGAGCAGCAGCAGCAGCATCCCATCCATTATGCCAAGCAGACGCAAACAAACATGCCTCAACCCAAAATTGCCACAAATTCATCATGAAGTTCAACAATATAAACCACAAAGATCCATGAACACTGATGACATTAAAAACCAGACTTCGACATTGTCGATTCGAACCCTCCACGGTCTGAACCAGACACGACAACTCCACAAGGCACAAGCTGATGATCCTTATACCCTTTTTATTATTATCCGCGACTCCATAATGCAGAAGGGTGGATAATATACAAGGAAGTTCCGACGCCTAACAGGGGGTGAAAAAGGAAAACATGAAAGCTCACATACTCGGGCCTCTCTAGTCTGTCTGTCATCGGCATCACCTACCATCATAGCACCACATTACTAGGGTTAACAGTCAATTAACAAATAAAGCGAATGTTCTAGGACCTTACAGCAACCAAAGCTGGGCCGACCCACGGGCCCAGGACCACTACTACTTCCATTGTCCCAGCGGTTTCTCCTTGTCCGCAGGAGAGACCGCAGACTCATACTGACTCGTCTAGCGAAATGCAGGGCGTCGCTTCCTTCAAGTGCGCCCGCGGCAAACGTTGCCCGGAGACATGGCGTCCCCATTGGGGGGCACATAAGGCACCTGGACAATACCGGTAACGATGAGGGGTGGCTCCTTCCCTACTGGCCTGTTTTCGCACGCTTCATGCCACCGTTGCTGAATGGGGAGACGCTCCCCGGATGAGGGCTGTCCTCTCGCAGGGTTGAGTTTAGCATCGCCAGCTCCCTGAGCTGTTGCCTCTTGTAGATATCCTGTGTCTCATCCTGCAGCAGAAACCAACATGGCTTTGTGAGTGAGGCATGTCCAGAGTGCTAGCCGTCTGTAAACAAAAAATCATTCTTGGACAAGCAAGCAGCCATGGTATGCATGTGCAATTGTAAGTAAACACAAGTTACAGATAATAAATGAGAAATGAAAATGTACTCCACAAAATATAAAGGGAACCAATCAAGAGAGATCAATAACGGTAATAATCCAAATTCAAGAAAAAACCACTAGCACTAGAGAAGGTGCAAGCAACATTTTATACGTGATTCCTCACATTATCAATTATTATTTTATTAAAAAGAATTTTCATGGTATTATAAACCATAAAAGGATAACTGAGTATTTCATTGGCTTTCTCCAGAAAGCGAATATGTACATGGAAACATTAATCACTTACCACTGGCTTTAGCAGTTCCTCTAGAATTTCCTGTGCATGTCTCAATCTGGCATCAATAATATTGGCTGGGAACTCAGCCTCTATCAAGATATGAAGTTGTTCGCTCAGATGCTCATAGCCTGGTTTTCCTCGTAGCTTGTCCTCCTGGAAGAAATAAAGAAGAAAATATGTAAAACTTAAGCTCTTAGCAACGTAGGAGAAACACAAGGCCGAGAGGCAGAAAAACAAGCAATGGAAACTACAGGTATAAATAGCGAAACAGGAAAACAAATTTATGAGGAACAAAAAGAAAGTTGGCAGGTAAACTGGACAGAATAGAAATATATTGCACCTCGGTGTAAAAGTAAAGTTATCATGAAGAAAAACTATTAGCTCGCAGTTACATAATTATGGATTAGAAAAAGGGTAGGGAGTTCCAGGAGAAAGTTAGAACACATAATCCAATGTTAGGGTTATGAAAAGCCAAACATGGTTATGGATGAGATCCCTAGAACTGGAAGACGATTCCAGTAAACTTACTCAACTTACTATGCAACCCAATTTGCATACTTCGAAAAAATGTAAAATGCTAAAGCAAAACTATATTGCTATAACTATGTGTCGTAATGATGATCAAATAACTGAAGAAGCACTAGTAAGTTAACTTAAGGGGTGCAGATCAAACATTGCAAACTTTGGTTACCTTCCCAGGATCTTTGATGGAACCCTTTCCTCTGATGAAAACACGACAACCAGTAGATGCTTCTACCCGCTTTAGAGAATTACCTCTAGGTCCTAGAATACGTCCCACAAAATTGAACTGTCATGAAAGTAAAAACTTTATCAGCAAAGGGATCGAAAATGGATCAAGCATCATCCTGTGTAAAATTAAAAATGCACAAGTTAGAGGCAGCATACACTTGGATAAGAATCAACTGGGACCTCCAAGCGTAGAATCTTCTTCATGACATGAGAGCTAGGGCTTGGTGGCGCTCCTTGCCAATCCATACTGTTTCCTTGAGGAAAGCCTAATCTCTTTGGAATAGTTAAAAATGGCAAGCACAAACAATTCATCAGTATTGCTTTATGAAATAAAAATATTTGGAAGAATGTGCACAACATGAATAACAGACAATATTTCTCACCAAAGAAACCCACATTTACATAGTATTATCAATCTATCATAGTATCATATATCATACCCAAAAGTTCACTATAACTTATGTATCTACAGGGTCCATTTTATAGAAAATAATGGCTAATACTCCCACAGTGAAGCATGCACCTTCTTGGAGTATAGAAGTGCAATAGCATGATCTACTGGATTGTAAACATATTTTGTTTCTTCCTTAACAAATAAATATGTAATGAATGAATGTGTACCTCTTGGTGTAGTCCATTCCAAGGACTGAACCCATTGCCAGAGAGATTGGATCTTGGATTTGGTGAAGACATTGGACTAGGACTTCTGAATCGATGTCTATCGAAATCACTGAACCCAGGGTTGTGTGCAGAGTTTGACACCCGCATAATCTCTGAGTAACAAGAAGGTCAGGTGAGAATTTAAATCAAAAGAAATGGATAGGCTATTGATTATAATCAGAATTTTGTACATCGATATTAGGTTATTTTTCACAACCAAGGCACGACATAATCATACAATGGATAAACACTGACTGGCCAAAGGCAGATATCAAAAAGCATATGCACATGGGAACCAGATCCAACATATTCGTATGATCATTCACAGTAGGTCCATGACACAAACCATTCCTTTCTCAATCCTCATAAAAACATCAACCGTTCCTTAGATATACTTGCCTAATATACATACAACATGCTGATGGCCAGCGTATAGTTCGTTCTACAGGCTGGTCTAACCAAGAGACATTAGAGTGTGATGCAGTCGATGTAAATTTTGGTCAAACACCACCATTTAAACAAAAGAATTCTGGATAGCCTCACTGAAGATAGTAAATCCCTCAGGCTAATATGTGAGATAAAGAAAATCCCATAAATCATGATCCAAGCATGTGTGCTGCGCGCAGAAAAAAGACTCGGATGGTCTAAGCATGCCCTATAGAAAGAGGCTGAGTATCAAGTGAAGTATTCCTATAATCAGCCCAGTTTGCAGAAGAACTTCATATAGTTATATCAAAAGATGTTTATATGTAGTGAGGATGGAAATGAGCAAGGCTGCAGGATATCTCACCAACTCTCTGGTTGATAATGTCATTGATTTATTTGACAGCGATATACATATGTCGATGTTCATATACAGCATTTAGTGTTGTCCAGTGTATACACAATCCACAAACTTAAGCACTGCTTTTTACATAGTACAGTTAAGATGAACCCTAAATAAACCACACACACACAAAAAAAAAAAGATGAACCCTAAATCAGACATATGGTTCTCACCAATGATGAGATGATTTGCTAAGATACCAGACAAGTTTCCAACAGCAATCAACCACCATATGTCAGTCAAGAAGAAGATTGATCTACCTCATTGCAAACATAGATTGCAGCAGAAGGATTGATCAACACTATCGCGCATAACTGCAATCATCTAATCTCGCCCCGACGAATGAAAACATCGCAGCATGTACAAAACGAAAACAGAGTGTCATCCAAGCAGTGAATGCACCAGAGACCATACGAAGCAAGCAGCAGCAACGAATGCCATCTAATCTAAAGCGGGCGCTATCCAAGCCCTTCAGCCATGTATGTACTTCCCTATCCATGGCTGCAGAGCAACACCACTCCCGTGCATGAACAGAGGAAAATCACATCAGCCTGCAGAGAGAACAGTAAAAAGGGGGAGATCAGGAGATCTCACCTTGGCTCAGCAGCTTGCTGCATATGGGCAGCACCTGCATGAAAGGCCCCAGCTTCTGGTGCTCGGCGAGCAGCTCGGCCAGGTACTGGCTGCACAAAACCATTAATCACAGAGCAATCACATCACCATCCCCATTCATCAAGCAAACCCAACCCAACAGGAAAAGAAAAGAAAAAACAGCACACGCGATAAATAAATAAAAAAGCAATCTTGCCACCACGAATTGGCCAAGAAGCAAGCAAAGAAGCCAAGGAAAATCCAGGCGCCGCCTCTACCTATCGACATCTGGGTTGCTTCTAATCTGGGGGGACAGGTTCCTGGAAGGGGAGAAGCCCTGCTGGCCGTAGAGCCCGGACATGGCGGCGGCGGCGGCGGCCGCTCCCGCTCCGGCGAGGCGGAGACACGTGCAGGGCGCCGCAGCCGAGGCCGAGGCGGGGTGGTGGCGGTGGTGTGTGGGTGGCGAGGAGAGGTGGAAAGGCTCGCTGCTTTAGGCTGCAGCGGCAGCAGCCAGCGTAGGGGGGAGAGAGAGAGGGGGGGCGAGGGTTGGGGGGCTGCCGCTCTGGAACCCTTTTCTCTCTCTCTCTCTCGCCCGCTAGGTTGCAATTGCAACGCGCCAGCACGGCGCCCCCCGTTGGAAAGGCTTTATCAAAAGCCACAATTTTCTCGCAGCAACAAAATGGGGGAGCAAAATAGGTCTTTTCCATTTTTTTTGTGAGTCACATCGTGTCTGTGTCTGGACTGTGCATGATAACACCAAGTTTTTTGTGGCTTTTGTGTAAGCCGTTTTATTCTTTCGGCGAAAGGTCCGAGCGGTGCAGCTGTCGCCACACGTTTCCGTAGCTTGTTTTCGTCGTGTCGATGTGTTTATTTTTGATATTTGAAATAAGACATACTACCATTGAAAAGGGGCTCTTCGTTATATTTCAAATCAACAACGTTGTTTTAATGGACACCGGTAGTTTTGTGGTTTATTCAGAAATCATTTTCTCCTTTGAAATGTCTGCGGAGCGTCTGGGTGGTATAGACACTTCCACGTATATCATAAAATGTCCTTGCCATGTTGACAAATCACTCCCAGGATGTAAAGATAGAAGCACCATTGCAAAATATGTTTACCTATCTAATCTTGATTTTTGCTGGTTTTCTTATAGGAAATTGTGTTGTTGCCATTTCTTATAGATCACACATGAAAACAATATATTTTGCATATAGTGTTTTGGTTATTTTGCCACCATATGTGAAGATTTTGTTTTTCATATGTATAGTTTAGGTGTTCCTATGGAAGAATGACACACAAAGACATAGTTACATGATTACAGTGACATGCATATGTGATATTTTTCAAACATGTAAAATCCTTGTTCCATCACCAAAAAGAAAGGAATTAGTCAATGTGGCATACAGACTTTGTCATCCCAGGGAAAAGGACGCCTTTCCCTAGTTGTACTCGTTTCTTGTGGATATGGCTGCAGAAACTTATTGATCACGACCAATATGATTTAAAAATATAATCACGTTACCTACTTAATAAATACCCCAAAAAACAAGATTTTCTTGAATTTATCATGGTTATCACTCATTAAAAAATTTAACGCGTCGAATCACATCCCTTTTTAAATATATTTAGAGTGCTAATGTCCAGCCTGTATTTCCCTACAAACCCTTTGAGGCAAATATATGCAACATCCAAAATCAACTAATTAATTCCCTGCAATAAATCTACTAATTATTTTCCTTTATTAGTGCAGGAAAGTAAAATGTGGCTGTCCAGGTGTCAACAGCTAAAAACCCTATTGTTTCAATGTGCTAAGAAATTATTAAAATTAAAAGAAAAGAAAGAATTAGCATCTAATAAACATGAGACACATGTTAGTGGGGGCCCCTCCCTCTCAAGTGTGGTGATCGAAATACCTCGCAAAGTTGGGCAAGCCAATGTCCCCATGTCACACTCTTTCTTCCAAACTGTCCATTTCGTAGGCTGGAGTCAATTCCAAATCCAGCCTTTTCTCCATTTTTCCCAAACCTAAATTTAATTCCCCATCCAACATGCAGGTGGCTCTTTTATCATCTCCCCCAAAAAAATCTGGCTTTCACGCATTTAGTGGGCATGGCCCCCCTACTGACCAAGACCGTACACAAATACAAGTAAAAAAACACGTATGTAATAGCCCACATACATAAATGGGAGTATGCATTTGTCCAAGCACGCGACAGGAACACTTTCTAATCACTGTTTCAGCTGCTAACCTCGTGTCCAGCAGCGGCCCACGAATTCGCTCCATCCACCCGTATTTCGTGATGCTGCTGTTTCCCGTATGGGATCGTCGGCAGTTGGTTGGTTTGTGCAAAACATGGCCGTCGCCGTCAGCGCACAAGCTATAGAGCAAGTTCGGCCTTATCGGCAACATAGTGGGGATCACTGGCGTGTTCGAGCTAGTTGTGATGTGATGAGCTAGTTCTATACATACATACTCCCTCTGTAAACTAATATAAGAGCATTTGAATCACTACATTAGTAATCTAAATGTTTTTATATTAATTTACAGAGGGAGTACATCTTATAATTACAATCGACGACGACGATGGATTACATTGCACCGGCCCAACGCCAACAAATTAGAAAAGAAAACTAAAGGATTAATGGGACGGTGTTATGTTAGAATAAAACAAGGTGTCGTATTCGGCTGCGAGTATTTCTTTTTTGATGGCTAGACCCGCTCTCGAATGCGGTGGACGAAAACACGTGGTGATTATCGGAGACTTTTGCTCGGACACATGAGGGTTTATATGTGTATTGTTGGAAGTGAATGGTTTATTCTTTTTTTAGCATATAGCACGATCAGAGTTGCTCATAAACACGTGCATACACTCGTCACTGTGACGCGCGCACACACATGCCCCTACCCATATGAGGATAGTTTATTTGTTAGAAATTTCTAGATTTATCCTCGCAAAAAAATCTAGATTTAAATAAGTCCACGAATAACCATGAGTAAAAAAGCTCAACGGATAGTTTACATGCTCCATGTGTTTAATAAGAAATAAAAATTAAATGACTCCTGAATCGCGGAAGTGCCCTTCTCGCGAGCTCATATGCATCCTCATTGGACAGTAAATTCGACAAAAAGAATATAGTAGAAACAAACATTGACGAATCTTCTACATGCGCGCAAAGTTTCATGAATAAAAGATGTTCCGAAATGCTCCCTAAAAACAAAGTTTCATTTTGGAATATTGTTTCTTCATGAAAAATTTCACACATGTTGAGAATTTGTTGATGTTTGCTAAAAAAAATGATTTTTTGTTGATTTTTAAACTTTTTTAAAATAAGATTTTACTGTTTGTAGGGAGCATAGGAGCTCGCGAGCACAAACTTCATGTCCTATGAACCGGTGTTACACAAAGATAATGTGTCATCTTCGATCTCAAGTATCAATTTGTATCCACGTCCACTCTTGAGTGCAATAGTTGAAAACCAATCAAATCGCTTGCTCGGGTTGCAAGAGGTTTTACCGTGTCCAATGGTGATCTTTTTCCCTACTAATTCAACAAATAATCATCATGCTCAATCTTCTTAGAAAATTGACATGCTCCATATTTTTCAAATAATGCGGTGACCTACTTTACCACGTAACGTTCGAGCTTGCATTAATAAGATTGGTACTTCGACACCCTAAGGATTTGAATGCACTTTCCAATTTTTGTAAGGGTATTTTATTAAGGGTTCGTGTTCCTTAATATAGTAAATGATACCATGCACGTTGTTGCGAAATATTTTACAATACATTTCAATACAATCTAATTGCATGGAAGATGAATATTTGAAGTAACGATAAGATAACTAAAATTAAAAATGCATGCGACTTATTGTGTTTGATTATTGGATAGTTGTAAAATATGTAGCATAGTAGAATGGAAATTCTAGTGAAAATTCACATGTTGAGGTGTTTTTTCCTATGCATGGTTGGATAGTTTGATGTACTGTAAAAGGTCCCTACTTATATAATTGCATATGGCGTGCACATGCAGACTGTCAGTTGTGGCTGCATGGCGACGGGGAGCAGCTGCGACCGTGGCCAATTGAGGAGGTAGAGACACTGAGGAGCAAAAGAGTCGGTCGTCAGTTGGTTGGAGTGCACATGAACATCGGTGGGGTGAAGGAGATCACTGGTGTGGGACAAAGACTATTTCCCCCCAAGCTAAACCATCCTAATTTTTTCCTTCACAATTTGATCAAAGGCTGGGGGCAATGCCCCCCCCCCCCCGACTACACATAGTTTCGCCTCAGTAGTCTAGAACCACTAGATGATACCTCTCACGTTGTTGCGGAATATTTTGCAATACATTTCAATACGGTTTGATTGCATGCAACATGAATATTTGAAGTAACAATATGAGAACTAAACCTAAAAATACATTTGACTTATTGTGTTTGATTATTTGGTAGTTGTAAAATATGTAGCATGGTAGAATTGAAATTCCAGTGAATGTTCGCATGTTGAGGTGATTTTTTTCCTGCGTATGGTTGGATAGTTGATGATGTATTGTAAAAGGTCTCCACTTATACAATCGCCTATGATGTGCACATATAGATTATTCCAAGGAAGGTTTGGCTGAACGGCGACGGGAAGCAGCTGCAACAATGGCCGGTTGAGGAGATAGAGACACTGAGGAGCAAAAGAGTCTAGTTGGTTGGAGTGCACATGAACACCGGTGGGGTGAAGGAGATCACTGGGTGCACATGCTGACATGGAGGCCGTCTTCCAGATCCATGCCTTGGAAGGGTCCGTGACCTTCGAGCCCAAGTGGTTGTTGGACCCGTAGAAGTTGTGCAGGGAGAAAGGTGTGTCCGTGCTAGGCGGGGTCGACCCGTTCAATTCGGGTTGCTCATATCTGTGTACAAGTAGAAACAACTCGGCTAATCTAGATGATTTTTTTTAAAGGAACACACTGTGTTCCATTACATAACATGGCTGGACAAATAGGCAACAACAACTTCTTTTACAAATTCCGGAACTTAGCCAAGCTAGATCTCACACAAATTAGGTCCCAGTTTAGCACCGGCAGAGCCAGACTAATTTCCTCGGGGAATTGGGGGGGGGGGGATATGAGTGTTTGGTAGGGGCAAAGACTATTTTTTCCCCCTCACCTAAACCCTCCTAATTTTTTTCCTTCACAATTTGGTCAAAGGCCGGGGGCAGTGCCCCCCCTCCCCCCAGTACACATAGAACTGCCTCTTTTAGAACCACTAGATGATACCATGCAAGTTGCTGCGGAATGTTTTGCACAAATTTTCGATGCGATTTGATTGCATGGATCATGAATACTTTAAGTAAGAATATGAGAACAAAAGCTAAAAATACATGTGATTTACTATGTTTGATTATTGGATAATTGTAAAATATGTAGCATAGTACAATGAAAAATCTAGTGAATATTTTGCATGCCGAGGTAGGTTTTTTTCTCTATGCATGGTTTGGTAGTAATCGGTCTTTTCTTATGCATGTTGATGTGGAAGAAATATGATTTGAAACTCACTAAGAATGCACTAATACATGTTGCATGGTAGATGATTCTTGTGCTTACATCGGACAGATAATAGTGGATCAAGCTAGTAAATGGCTAAAAAAGAATTGATGATGTGAAAGCACACATGTCGAGATAATTAGAAGTAGTGGGAATCACTGTTTTAGGCATATAGGATATGGTCTTTGGCCTTTGGCCTTTTGCGAAAATAACAATTTGAAGTAGTAATGTGAACTTAAGTTGTAATATTTTAGTTTAAAAAATGGAGGGTCCACTATTTGTTTTAAACAAGTGAAAAGCCAAGCAAGCGTGCGGTGTAAAAAGGATAATCCTTATTAGCCAGCGCCGATCAATAAATATTGATCAATCTGATCTTATATGTGAAATACATTTTTTCAGAAAACTTTTGATTTATTCATCTTTAATCATGGTAGTTCAATGAACATCAGAAATAATAAAATTACATCCAGATCCATAGACCACCGAGCGAAAACTATAGGCACTGAAGCGAGCCGAAAACGCGCCATCGTCATCGCCACTCCCTCGGTGGAACCGGGCAAAAAATTTTGTACTAGACAGTCGTAAAGTCGTCGTGCAAAGGCCTTGTAAGACTAACACACGAGAATAACAACCGCCGTCGTCGAAGAGTAGCGTAGATTAGAAAGATCCAACCTAAAGACACACGACTGTAGATAAACTATGACCATATCAGCGCAAATCCATCAAGGACGGATCCGCCGGAGACACACCTCCACACGCCCACCAACGGTGCTAGACGCACCATCGGGATGGGACTAGGCGAGGTTAAACCTTATTCCACTTCTGGGAGGCGCCTCATTCTCCTGAAGTGGACACAAACTCGAACAAACATCTAAAAAGGAAGCCCTCCCGCCAACCAGGACCGGGACCCACCGCGCCGCAAATTGAAGACGAGGCGGACCGGCGGCGGCGTTCGTGGGAGGCAGAGAAACCCTGCGGAAGACGAGGCTTTGTTTTTTGTGGGGGTGGCTAGTACTATTTTTTTTCCCTGCGGAAGACGCTCCAGCCAATAATTTCTTTTTTTTTAGGGGCCAGCCAATAATTTCTGGTATGTACATCTCCAAGGCGGATGAATCGAGACAATCCACCACTCACCGTGCCCCCCATTCATTGCGCGTACGCTCTACGGATGAATCGGGCCAGCGACTCCGCTTTATCTATCGTTTCCCTTGACAGAAGTGGGAGCACATAATCATGGACCACACTAGCGAACGAGAGAAAACAATTAAACGCTAAGAAAACAAGAGCACTAGCAATCAACTAGTAGAACTAGTGCGTGCGATCAGTTACTTTTCCTACAAGGAGATGCCGCGAGCTATGCTGTGATCTGGTTATCACGCACACGTTCTCTCCATACTGTTCATTTCAAGTGATTCTTTCTGCGCTTTCCTGTCTAACTTTTGCTCTGTTGTGCGTGCTGTTTTTTGCTGTGCGCTGGATTTGGCAAACAGGTGAACGTGGAGCCTGTCAGGTAGTAATAAGTCAGTAGTATGAGGTGAACCACGTCCTTTCACATGCACTTTTTTGCCCCAAGATAGAGAGAAGCCAGGTAGGCAGCAGGGCAGGATGCCGTGTCTGATTCCTAGCGTCGACTTTTGTGTTGGCCCTTTTGAGTGCCATGCTTCCTCGCCCGTCAGCTTCCACATGCGCCCACCAATGATCTGCTCCACAAGGAGAGGAGCCAAACAAACCCAAGAACAAATTTTAACACAAGTAGCAGTAGTACTTCTTAAATCCTTGCGCTTGAAAATTGAGATCGTACTCCTACTATTTAACTATATTTTCACACGCTCTAAAACAGGCTTTAGCTTCATGGTGGTGATTCTAACATGTTGCCATGGTCGATGAGGTGGAATTTCTGATTAGATTACGAGATGCATTTTCGGTCTTTTCTTTTGGGGCGCCGCTGGCCTTGGATCCAAGTAAAAAAAATCATGAATGATGATGCGATCGTGGCATAGCATAGCAGAGATTTGGGACACGGGCATAGGATCCCCCTGTAGAATCTTGTAGATGGATGGTTGGAGAGGGATGGATGTTTATTGCCGCCGGGGAGGGGAGGCAGCGCACGTTGCGCCCTCGTGCCGTGCACGGGGCGCAGGCGACACTGCTGTGTTTACACTGACCAGTACGTGGTACGCGGGCGGCATGGCATTGGCATGGGGGGCAGCCTCTACTGTGCTTTTATACTAGCCATCACGTACGCAGGCCGGCAGTGGCTCGAGCAGCTAGCTAGCTATACACCGTACGTGCATACGTATACGTACACTCACCAGCGCATGCGTACGCCACACTACACGCGCGCGCGCACGCTCCCGTCTCGTCCGTGCGGCGCGCGGTTGGCACGCACCACCCACCCCGCCGGCCCAGTCAGCCGGCTGCAGATCGGTGCCGGCGTGACTGCTGCCGGTGCCGGCGCCGGCCTCCTCTCGTGCTGCGCATCGAATGCTGCAGATCGCTTTTGCCTGCCTGCCTGCCTGCCTGCATCTGCATGAATCTCGTACAACTGCAACGCTCCAAGAAACGACGTGACAAAGATATCTACCCCCAGTACGGTTTAGTTACACTTACACGCCTCCTCCTCTGACAGATTCATCTCAGCCGTACGTTTGTGGTCACTGCATGCACGGCTGGGGTCTGACTAGGTGTACAGCCAAGATCGAGAATTGACAGTGGGAGAAGAAAAAAAAATTCAGATGAAACATCATGTAAATTCATAATGCATATTATGAACTGAAGAAGATGGAGATCGTGTTCGTGACATAAATAAATAAATTCATAATGGAAAAGGCAAAATAATATTAAGTAAAAAAGGAAAAAAATGTATGTCAGAAGTGGGGTTCGAACCCACGCCCTCGTAAGAGGACCAGAACTTGAGTCTGGCGCCTTAGACCACTCGGCCATCCTGACTTGATGTTTACTAGTGTGGTCAAGTCCTTATGTATGTATCATGTACCATGTAACTCTTTAGCTTAACTATCAACAAAGGGAGACATCACAGGAAAATTCAAATCTGAGCCCGAGCTCATCTGCACCTGTGCTTACGAAAAAAATCAAAATAAATACAAGAAAAATTCAAAAAATTCCAAATTTTTTTTGGGTGGTGGACAATTTGATGCGTGAGGTACGCTCCAATTTTCAAAACATTTGGACTTCTGTGCAGCTCTCAGCAAAAAAGACAAATCGGAGGTCTGTAAAAATATGTACTGTTCATATACTGTTCAAGTCTGATTTGTCTTTTTTGCT
This sequence comes from Triticum aestivum, assembly GCF_018294505.1. Classification (NCBI taxonomy): domain Eukaryota; kingdom Viridiplantae; phylum Streptophyta; class Magnoliopsida; order Poales; family Poaceae; genus Triticum; species Triticum aestivum. The sequence continues at coordinate 654,050,134 of NC_057807.1, read as the reverse complement.
GAGAGCTGCACAGAAGTCCAAATGTTTTGAAAATTGGAGTGTACCTCACGCATCAAATTGTCTATCACCCAAATTTTTTTTAGAATTTTTTACGAATTTTTTTTTGACCGGGTGCAGATGCACCCGGGCACCGAAACGCCGTTCTCAACATCACACGATAAAGATCGATCTTTCCTAGGAGTGCAGCATTATTCGCATGCTCAACTACATGATCGCACGCCAACAATGTCATGAACAGTTCCCAGGATGAAGAGCGCAAAAGAAAACAGGTTGAAGTAAGGAGCCATTCCAAAATATACTAGTATAGCACACTGATCTTGCAGTCACAGGATGATATTCGTTTGTTCAAAAATTCCGCGACATGATCTACACTTTGTTGTTACAAAATAACATATGAAAACACAAGTTCAAAAGGCGATTCGCAGACACCCGGCTTGAGCAGCGTCGATGGATGGACTGCAACCAATGGATGATTCTCTGCAGATACGAATACATGAATTAGAAGGATTGTCGTTACCAGCAAAACTCTGAAATACACTATGTAAGCAAACAGACTTTTAGCAGACCATGTATTTTCGCAATTAGTGTTTCTAAATACAGTTCCGTGTTCTTTTACTGCCTATCAAACACATATAGCGATTCTCTAAATCATGTCCTTAATAAATAACACTTGAGAAAAACTAACATGTACAGAGTCAAGATAATGAAACAGTCTATTTCAAGAATGAAAAATAATGACAATTTGGTGATACTATAAAAGGGATTCACTTCACCTAGACAAGTTCGATGTAAGCCATAGGTGCATTATCTCCCCGCCTTGGGAATGTCGGGATGATCCTTGTGTAGCCCCCATCTCTTTCCCCATACCTGTCTGGAACCTCAGCAAACAATGCATGGACTATGTGCTTCTCATAGATATACCCCAGGGCCTGCCTCCTCTTGTGAAGAGATCCATCCTTCGCCATCGTGATCATCTTGTCAACCCACTTCCTCATCGCCTTTGCCCTTGGCTTGGTAGTCTTTATCCTCCCGTGCTTCAGCAGCTGTGTGGTCAGCCCACGCAGGAGTGCTTTCCGCTGATCTGCGGGCCTGTTGAGCCTAGGAATGCGCTTCCCGTGCCTCATCGCCAATATCCTTCCACGGACATCAATGCCAAACAGTCGGTGAGCAAAGCTCGATTCCACTGCAATGTTTTGAGAAAGGTCAGTGAATGTTTTCATTGTGAAATTCATAGGAAAGTCTCAAAAAACATCCTAATCTTATCTTTAGCGTGACTGGCTCAAGACCTTTAAGACTGATCTGACATATTTGGCATGTAACAACCGAAGCTTTTAATTTCTCCAGGACATACTTATATTGTTTGAGATTTGTATGGTGTGGTCAATCAGTTAGGTGATATTTGACATACTAAGGAAAACTAGCTTTTAGGCAAATTTAAGGTGATAAAACCATTTTTCTATTCATGATAATATTTGTTCGCTTAATTAGCAAGATAAACAATTATGCATGGAACGACAAGTTACTTCACCATTCAAAGCTCTTCTGCCCTTCCGATTCCACAAGTCCATGTTAAAAGCGTTTCCAAAATACAGCTAAACCAGTTTATATTAATTATGACTTCCTTTTTTTTGCTCATGACCACAAGGGATAAAATGGCAGCATCACAATTTGAAGCACCACAATGCATTCAAGCATCATCGTTGTTAAACAGATGGAGAAAGTGAAAGGAACAGAGCCACAATACAATGGGTGCAAATGTCGAGGAATCTGTTGGTCAAAATAAGTACCCAATTTGCCATCTGTTTGGTTCATTGTTATCTCCTAGTATTTGTAACTGCCAAACAAATTGCCAACGTATGCTCCAATACATATATGACACGAGTAACGAAATGGATAATAGGATAAATACTCTTACAAAAAACGAGAGAAATTGTCAATTGTTCAATACATTGTTGAGGATTTAATGAGTTGAGCATCCTTGAACACTGAAACCCAATTCTAAAGCTACAGACCATCTGAAAGGTCATCAGAAAGTAAATAAATAAACGATGTGCCCCTGATACTACAATATGGAACCCAGGTGGCCACGGAGAATGAATAATATGCAGCTTGTCCAGTTGAAGAATTTTTTGGATTGGCGGCTGGTGAATTTTAGCATTTGTGACACTCGAGTGTCCAAACTGAAACTGTGCGTAAATAAGCAGCATTTACGGCCACAATCGGGCTCAAACGTAAGGGCCGGAAAACGAGGAGGTCTCACCGGAGAACGAGGAGGTGTACGAGAAGGCGAGCGACGCCGAGGCCGCGGAGGACATGGGGGCGGGGGAGACGGAGGACGAGGAGGGGGACGTGGAGACGAAGGAGCTCCGGAGGAACGGGGCGGCGGAGGCCGCCTGCCTGCGAGGCCGGACGGCCGCCGACGGGGAGGGGCGGAGCGCCGGGAGCGCGGCGCGGAGGGAGTCCATGCGCCAGGCCGAGGCGGAGATCGCCGGCGAGGGGGAGGTGGAGGCGAAGGCCGCCATGGGGGAGGGGAAGGAGAGCGAGCGAGCGGAGCGGAGGAGGGGTGTGGGTTTGGCTGGAGAGGGGTGGCGACGCCGCTCGGCTTTGAAGCGGATAACGTTTGGATTTCTGCTGCCGATTGGGTTCCGCTGGGCCGGGCTGGGATGGACGGGCCCAATATATGGATATGGGCAACTCGAGAATGGGCCCTTGATGACGCCCAAAATGTTGTTTATTATAGTAACCCTCTCAATTGTCTCAAAAAAAAAGTACCCCTCTCAAAAAAAAGCACCTTGCATGTTATCACTCGATAATATTCAGACATGGCGAAATGGAGTGCCAATACAAGCATCAAAGATAACAATCCAGGTTACACGCCCATTATTTAACCGGTGTAGTAATTTATCTCTTATTTGCTAGTGCTTCTGGTGTAACTAAATGTAAAAGGCGCATGTGTCGCCACAAGGGCAATCGTTACTCATGAGGAGGACCCGGTGCCTTGGGGTGGTGGTTGTGGTTTGGGTTCGGTCCCGAAACAGGAAGTGGCCTCCATGGTGACATGTTGTCGGCTTCCCTCGCCTTCTCCATCGATGCCGGCGGTGGGGCCTTGCGTCGTCGATGATGGTTGGATTGCAGAGTTAGGGTGGGCTGATTATGTATGGACTTCGATCCAGAAGGAACCGGCCTCGGCGTCATGATATCGCCTTCCCATGCCTCCTCTGTTGATGCAGGCGGTGGGGCATAACATCGATGATGATGGTGGGGTTTCGGCGCCGGGGCGGGAAAGTGATGTATAGGGTTCGAACCAGAAGGAACCGGCCTTGGTGCCACCATGAAACCTTCCCTCACCTCCTCCGTTGATGGAGGAGGCCCGTGGGGAGGACGATGGTGTATAGGGTTTGGCCCGGAAGGAACAGGCCTCGGTGCCACCATGACACCTTCCCTCGCCTCCTCCGTTGATGAAGGAGGCCTGTGGGGAGGACGATGGTGTATAGGGTTTGGCCCGGAAGGAACGGGCCTCGGTGCCACCATGACACCTTCCCTCGCCTCCTCCGTTGATGGAGGGGGCCTGTGGGGAGCCGGGGCGGGAGGACGATGGTGTATAGGGTCTGGCCCGGAAGGAACGGGCCTCGGTGCCACCATAATGCCTTCCCATGCTTCCTCCTTTGTTGGAGGAGACATGTGGGGCGGCGGGGAAGGGATGCTTATCTCGGCGGTCAGATGGATGGATGGATATCCGGCATTCTCGGCGGTCAGCAAGAGAAACGCCTTCACTTTACCCAGCATTAACGGGCAAAGAGACGTAAAATATGCATTGTTACCAAGACGCGTTCCACTTTAACATGCATATACTATGTATTGTCTTCACTACCGACGCTTGCTGAAGAAGAAAAGACACTCGTATCCGGATGTGAACTCCCAACTCAGGCAATTATTGCTAGCAAAAGCAAACGAGTTAATTCAACTACTCCACATGTATACTACAGATGTAATCAAACGCTTCTTCAGATTTTATCTCTGGATGTTCTCCGGGATAAACATACTCCCTCCGTCCCAAAATTTGTTTAAATAGGATGTGTCAAGTCATGTTTTAGTATTAGTTACACCCGTATCTAAATAAATTTAAGACAAGAATTTTGGGACGAAGGGAATAGTAGTTATATATCCATGAAACCCTCCCACGTTGGTCGTTTGTAATACTCGCTATTTTTGCACCAGACGTGTGTTGGCAACACAACCGACCCATTATGCAAGACCCGAAGAACAAGATACACATGTAAAGGTGTACTATACCACTAGCCTACTATGCGAAACTGAACATTTCATACAACATGTTTCGGTCTACCACGAAAGCTTAGTTGCGTCTACGTTACAATGCAAGGCCTAGAACCAAACAGCCCCTACATCGCCAAACTCTGCATCTTCCTACATGAGCTTGCGTTGCAGGAGGAGCTATGGTGCTACTATGCCAACGCAATGCAAATTAGTTCTAAGGGCATCTCCAATGCCGACCCTCAAACAGACCGAATATGTCTGGACCACATTGTTCGGACGTGTTGTGTCATCCAACGCAGTCCTGTATCGGTTTGCCAGGTGGTCCAGACGCGTTTTTCTCCGCAAACCAGAGACAAATTAGGAGGGGCTTTGCGGGCATCCGAACCGCTGTCAAGTCCACTCCTGACCGCCTTGGCCCACAAAAAATTCAACCAGCCTCTCCCGCGCTTTTCATCGAACGCCCGCGTCGCATTCATACCAGCTCAGAGCATGCAACGGCCAGCATTGATGCCCACAATTTGACCGGATAGGATGATGGCGGAGATGGATTCGACCTCTCACTGCCGGCATTGAAGCGGCACGCCAGCTGAGAGTGCACCACCCGCTGCTCGCCTGACCGAACACGGCTCCTCGCTGCATTCGAACGGCCACAGACTGCCCGCCTTCCTCTATTAAAACCCACACACATGCCGAGAAATCTACTCCGGCCACATGTCCGTTCGTGAGTCACCCGTCATTAAACACAAAGCCGGTTGAATCCAGCCGTCCGTCTGGTATTTAAACGATACCAGACACCGGGCAAAAATTGCACCACACTCCGCTCCCATCTCCTATTTACATCATTTTCTCCATAATCTCCATGGCATCCGGCCAGCGGGAAGAGGAGTTCTCCGGCATAAAAGCCGGCTGGGTGGCCTTTTGACCCGCCGGATACGAGCCAGGCAACTCTCTGCTCCATCACCCTTGACGCCCCAGCCCGCCGCAAACCGGCTCACGCATGAAGAAGCTCCAAGCCGGCGTATCGTTCAACAACTCGTCGCTCCAAGCCAGCTCGCCGAGGACGGGCGAGTTGCTCCAAGCCGGGACCGGGGGAGCACGACAGCACAGGTATCGTGGCTGTCGTGGATGGAGCTGTGTCATACGCTCCTCCCGTGCCCGCGACCTCCATTCGCCGTCAACGTACGTGTACCGCGCCCTGCTGGCGGAGAAAGAAGCCAACATCACGGAGATGGATGAAACAGTGGCCAGCACGTCCGCGCCAGCCGCCATCATCAAGGAGAAGTAGAACATGAGAGGCCACCGCCGCTTGGGGTCCCATGAAGGCCACCACCGTGGCGATGCCGGCGTACATAGCTGGTGTCTTGTCCAGTCACAGGCCACCGTCGTTTGATGGAGTCATGTACCTAGGGTAGGGTCACAGACCTGATCTAAGTATCCCGCCCAAGGACACCTTTAGAAAAGATCACCTTCCAGTCGACCGTGACGGAGCTCACTCGACTGACTAGAAGGACTCGACCACGAAGACTCACTCGACCACCAGAAGGTCAAGAAGCACTCTGAACTGCAACGGTCTGTAATTAAGTAGACTTTATGGTAATTAAGACCCTTTATGTGGGACGTTAACAGTAACGCCCCAGACTTTATGTACCTTAAACCCTTCATTACGTGGGTGGGCTGGGTCCTGGCGCACTCTATATAAGCCACCCCCCTCCACAGGTAGAAGGGTTCGGACCCCTGTAACACATATACACGCAATCCACTCGACCGCCTCCGGGCTCCGAGACGTAGGGCTTTTACTTCCTCCGAGAAGGGCCTGAACTCGTACATCCCTTGCGTCTACAACTTCTCCATAGCTAGGACCTTGCCTCTCCTTACCAACCCCCCACTCTACTGTCAGACCTAGAACCACGACAGTTGGCGCCCACCGTGGGGCCCGGTGTTTTAGCTATTTTGTGGAGAAGTTGCAATTCTTCCGAGTACTTTCATCATGGTGGCTGCTGGAGTTTTGGTTGAGGGACACGAGGTCCGCCTCGGCGCTCTCACCTTCGTCGCCGACGGCTCCGCCTGGCTCCAGGAGGCTCCACTCGACGTCGATGCGCTCCCCGTCCGCAGGGCGACGCACTTTCGCGCCTATGTCTGCGGCGTCCTGCTGCGGCAACCGTCGACCCCGTATCGGTCGACTCCCTTATCGACCACCCTCCCGGTCTCCCGCCAGCGCAAGCGCTCCGGGCGGCCGAGGCTTCAGCGGTGGGTGAGGCACGCGGTGGCTCGCCAGACGGCCACCACTCAAGTTGCGGCGATCGAGCCCAACGAATTTCTCTACGGCCTGTTCGATCTATCGACTGGCTCCATAGGGACTGCATCCGAATGTGATAGCAGTGATCCAGCGGCGGAAATCCTAATGGCCTACGGGCCTCGCAGTCCGCCTGGCTTCGCCCACGATGGTGGGGCAGGCGACGGAGACGACCCCGCACGAGGCCACGAAGAGTACCAGCCTGAGCCACTCGACTCTCTGCAAAGAGAGGAACTTCGCCGCAGGAATATGGATGCCCTGCATACTCCCATCGCAGGAGAAACCCCCGAGGCTCGTGCCTTGGAGGAGGCACGATTGGCCAATTTGGCCGAACGTGCTCGCTTGGAGAATCTTCAGCGAGCACTCGACGAGCGTGCGCGAAAACAAGTTCCCGACACCAATCGACGTCAACTCTTCCCGCCGACTCAGGTATATCGAACCCCAATCCAGAATTTAGCAGCTGCGACCCGCATAGCAGAGTCCATCCAGCCCTCTCAGTCGGAAGCTGGCAGAGGCTTGATGCAGATCAGGGATTTGCTCCGGGCAGCAGGAGACCAGAATTCAGCCGTGTCGCAGTCGCGCAACAGAATTCACAGTCGATCCGTCGCTGCGAATACGGTTCAGTCGGCTCACAGTCCCAGATCGCCTCCGCGGCGAGAAGGGCGCGAGAACCGGCGGGACCAGTACGGAGACCGACACAACCGAGATGACAGGCGTCGAGTGCCCGTTTCCCCTCCGAGGGTAGGGTCTTACGTTCCTCGGCGGCAAGACGACAGGCGTCAGCTCAGTGTGGGGCGAAGATCTCCAGTCGACCTCAGAGAACCAGGCTTCGACGCGCGATCCATTATCGTGCAAGGCTTGGTCGACCGGAACAGAGCCCATCGGGATGGACCCGACAGAGATGCGCCCACGAGCAGCCAGTGCATGTTACCGGTCCGGAGTGTTTCAGCAGAGCTGTCAGAGCCGCGATGATCCCCCCCAATTTCAGGTTGGCAACAGGAGTCAGCAAGTTCACCGGTGAGTCTAAGCCTGAGACTTGGCTTGAAGATTACCGAGTGGCAGTTCAGATCGGTGGTGGGAACAACGAGGTGGCCATGAAACATTTACCCCTCATGTTGGAAGGTTCTGCCAGAGCGTGGTTGAATCAGTTACCTCCTGGTAGCATTCACACTTGGAAAGATCTGTCCCGAGTGTTCGTCAGAACGTTTGAAGGAACTTGCAAGCGACCGGCTGGATTGACGGAGCTGCAAGTCTGTGTGCAGAAGACCAATGAGACTCTCAGGGATTATATTCAGAGATGGATCACTTTGCACCATACTGTGGAGAATGTGTCTGATCATCAAGCAGTCTGCGTCTTCAAGGACGGCGTCAAGAACAGAGAACTGAGTCTGAAATTTGGTCGAACCGGAGACATGACCCTGAGTCGGATGATGGAGATTGCTACTAAGTACGCCAACGGTAAAGAAGAAGACCGACTCCGAAGCGGCAAGTACAAACCGAGTCAGTCGGAGAAGGGAAACACCAGTCGGAAATAGAAGCGGAAGGCTGAACCAGCAGCTCCTGGAGAGGCTCTGGCCGTGACTCAAGGAAAATTTAAAGGGAAACCAAAAGGATCCTGGAACCCTAAGAAGGTAAAGGATAAAGAAGGGAACGACGTGATGGGTATGCCGTGTCACATCCACACGAAGAAAGACGAAGAGGGCAATATCATTTACCCAAAGCATACCACACGCCAATGTCGACTCCTGATCCAGCAGTTTCAGGGAAAACAGTCTAAAGACAAGGAAAAGGAGTCGGAGAAGGCCGAGGACAAGGAGGACAGTGAGGAAGGATATCCGCATATTAACTCCACTCTGATGATCTTTGCGGATGTGAAAAGCAAGAGTCGACTGAAAGTCATTAACCGTGAGGTGAACATGGTTGCCCCAGCAAAAGCAAGTTATCTGAAATGGTCCCAAACACCCATCACATTCGACTAATCTGATCACCCGACTCATATTGCCACCCCTGGGAGGCAAGCTTTGGTGGTCGATCCAGTTGTCGAAGGCACTCGACTGACAAAGGTGCTGATGGACGGTGGTAGCGGGCTGAATCTGTTGTATGCAGACACACTGAAAGGAATGGGCATTCCGATGTCCCGACTGAGCACCAGCAACATGAGCTTTCATGGAGTCATACCAGGAAAGAAAGCTGAGTCACTCGGCCAAATAGCTTTGGACGTGGTGTTTGGTGATTCGAAACATTTCCGCAAAGAGAAGTTGACATTTGAGGTCGTGGATTTTCAGAGTGCGTATCATGCAATTTTGGGGAGACCAGCTTATGCACGGTTCATGGCTCGACCATATTACGTGTACCTCAAACTGAAGATGCCCGGTCCCAAAGGGGTGATTACTGTCACCGGTGATCGGAAAAAGGCAGAAGAGTGCTTTCAGAAGGGCTCAAGGATTGCCGATTCCTAGGTGACAGCGGTCGAGTTTGAAGAATACAAGCAAAACGCAGATCCGAGTGATTTGCTGCGATCCAAGAAGCCCGCCTCAGAATCTGCATTTCAGTCGTCCGGTGAAACGAAGCCTGTTCACATTCACCCGACCGACCCCAATGCAGCCCCGACCCACATCTCCACAACACTCGACCCGAAATAGGAAGAAGCGCTCATCCAGTTCCTCCGTGAGAACTGGGACATTTTTGCATGGAAGCCCGCTGACATGCCAGGTGTTCCCAGGGGACTGGCTGAGCATCGCTTAAGAGTCGACTCATCAGCAAAACCAGTCAAAGAGCATCTTCGACGGTCCGCCGTCCAGAAGAGAAAAGCCATTGGTGAGGAAGTGGCTCGACTGTTGGCGGCAGAATTTATCCGAGAGATATACCACTCCGAGTGGCTCGCCAATGTCGTCATGGTTCCTAAGAAGGACAAATCGCTCCGAATGTGCATTGATTTCAAGCACATCAACCGGGCCTGCCCGAAAGATCATTTTCCTCTTCCTCGCATAGATCAAATTGTCGACTCGACCGCGGGATGCGAGAGATTGTCTTTTCTGGACGCTTATTCCGGGTACCACCAGATCCGTCTGTACGGGCCCGATGAGATAAAAACAGCTTTCATCACTCCATTCGGGTGCTTCTGCTATATCACCATGCCATTCGGCCTCAAGAATGCCGGAGCCACATTTATGCGAATGATTCAGAAGTGTCTCTTCACTCAAATCAGTCGGAATGTGGAAGCGTATATGGATGATATCGTCGTCAAGTCACGAAAAGGTTCCGACCTGCTCGCTGACCTCGCCGAAATGTTTGCCAACCTCAGAAGGTATGATATCAAGCTCAATCCATCAAAGTGCACATTCGGAGTTCCTGGTGGCAAGTTACTTGGTTTCCTCGTTTCCGAACGAGGAATCGATGCTAATCCAGAAAAGATCGGAACTATACTCCGAATGAAACGCCCCGTGCGAGTGCACGATGTCCAGAAGCTTACTGGATGCTTGGCCGCATTAAGTCGATTCATCTCATGACTCGGTGAAAAGGCATTACCTCTTTACCGACTGATGAAGAAGGCAGACAAGTTCGAGTGGACTCCAGAAGCTGATGCAGCGTTTGCCGAGCTAAAAGCTCTGCTTTCCACCCAGCCGGTGCTTGCTGCTCCAATCAGCAAAGAGCCTCTGTTGCTTTATATCGCAGCCACAGGACAAGTCATCAGTACAGTGCTTACGGTCGAGCGAGAAGAAGAAGGAAAGACCTTCAAAGTTCAACGCCCAGTGTATTATTTGTCTGAAGTCTTGACCCCATCCAAGCAGAGATACCCTCATTATCAGAAGCTTGTGTATGGAATATACATGACCACGAAGAAGGTTCCTCATTATTTCTCTGATCATTCCATCACAGTCGTCAGCGACGCTCCACTATCAGAGATTTTGCACAACAGAGATGCAACTGGTCGAGTGGCGAAATGGGCGATTGAACTTCTTCCCCTTGATATCAAGTTTGAGGCAAAGAAAGCCATTAAGTCCCAGGCAATAGAAGATTTCCTCGCCGAGTGGATTGAACAACAGCAGCCGACTGAAGTTCACTCGGAGCATTGGACCATGTTCTTTGATGGCTCTAAAATGCTGAATGGTTCCGGTGCTGGGGTGGTCTTGGTTTCCCCCAGAGGATATAAGCTTAGATATGTGCTCCAGATTCACTTTGATTCCTCCAACAACGAGGCAGAATATGAGGCCCTCTTATATGGATTACGCATGGCCATTTCACTCGGCGTCCGTCGCCTGATGGTCTATGGCGATTCAGATTTAGTGGTCAACCAAGTGATGAAGGAGTGGGACGTGAGAAGCCCAGCCATGACTGGATACTGCAATGCAGTGAGGAAGCTGGAAAAGAAGTTTGAGGGGTTAGAGCTCCATCACATACCCCGACTGAAAAATCAGGCAGCAGATGATCTGGCAAAGATAGGTTCCAAGAGAGAAGCCATCCCGAGTGGTGTATTCTTGGAACATATACACACTCCGTCAGTCAAACAAGATCCTTTTACCGAAGAAGCCCCACAGCCCAAGAGTGCCACTGATCCGACTGAGGTTGAGGTCCCAGCGGTGGTCGATTTGATCATGGAGGTCTTAGTGGTCATTCCCAACTGGACAGTCCCATACATCGCGTATATCCTAAGAAAAGAGCTCCCAGAAGATGAGGAAGAGGCTCGACAGATCGTTCGTCGATCCAAGGCCTTTACCGTAATCAAAGGACAGTTATACAGAGAAAGCACAACTGGAGTTGGTCAGAAGTGCATAACGCCAGAAGAAGGTCGAATCATCCTTAATGATATCCACTCGGGAACCTGTGGTCATCATGCGTCCTCTCGGACCATTGTGGCCAAAGCATACCGAGCCGGGTTTTATTGGCCAAACGCGAATGAGATGGCGAAGGAAATAGTGGACAAGTGCGAAGGATGTCAGTTCTACTCGAATATGTCACACAAGCCTGCATCAGCTCTGAAGACCATTCCACTCGTCTGGCCCTTCGCAGTATGGGGTTTGGACATGGTTGGTCCTTTGAGAACGGGTCGAAGTGGCTTCACGCATGTTCTGGTAGCAGTCGACAAGTTCACCAAGTGGATTGAGGCTAAACCAATCAAGAACCTTGACGCCAGGACTGTTGTTAGCTTCATCAGGGAACTGATATTCAGATATGGAGTGCCGCACAACATCATCACGGATAATGGGTTGAACTTTGACTCGAAGGAATTCAGAGATTTCTGCAACTCTCAAGGAACAGGAGTCGACTACGCTTCAGTCGCCCACCCGCAGTCGAATGGGCAAGCAGAGCGAGCCAATGGCCTGATTCTCAAGGGATTGAAGCCCCGGCTGATGCGTGATCTCAAGCATGCGGCTGGAGCGTGGGTCGACGAACTTCCCTCGGTGCTTTGGGGACTACGGACCACACCTAATCGGTCGACCGGAAGAACTCCATTCTTCTTGGTCTATGGAGCTGAAGCAGTCTTGCCGAGTGATCTCCTCCACAATGCTCCTCGAATTGAACTCTACAACGAAGCAGAAGCTGAACAAGCACGGCAAGACGCAGTCGACCTGTTAGAGGAAGAAAGGGAGATGGCCCTGATCCGATCGACCATCTACCAACAAGACTTGCGTCGTTTCCACGCCAGAAATGTGAGGGGTCGAGCCTTCCAGGAAGGGGATTTAGTTCTCCGAGTGGATCAGAAGAAACAACACAAGCTTGCTCCTTCTTGGGAAGGACCCTTCATCATCACCAAAGTTCTCCACAACGGGGCGTACCGTCTTTACAACGTCGAACATAATATCGACGAGCCCCGAGCTTGGAACGCGGAGCTGCTCCGCCCATTTTACACTTAAGTCTATCACTCGGATGAGTTGTAATAAAATACTTCCGCAGTTCATGGGTTTCAAAATAATTCCTCCATAATTTTTGTCACCTTTTTATTTTCCCCCCAGCGGGTGACTTAGCCGCGAATCCGTTTCGCCTAAGTTTGTAAAGATCCCTACCGAGTGGTGAGCCAGACTCCCACTCGGGGACTTAGCCGTGAATCCGTTTCGCCTAAGTTCGTATAAAACCCTTACCGAGTGGTGAGCCAGACTCCTACTCGGGGGCTTAGCTGCGAATCCGTTTCGCCTAAGTTATAAAAAATCCTACCGAGTGGTAAGCCAGACTTCCACTCGGAGGCTTAGCTGCAGTCCAAAGTACTCGCCTAAGATATGAAAATCCTACTGAGTGAAGGGCAGAACCCTCACTCGGGGGCTTAGCTGTAGCCCAATGCTCGCCTAAGATATGAAAATCCTACCGAGTGAAGGGCAGAACCCTCACTCAGGGGCTTAGCTGCAGCCCAGTGCTCGCCTAAGATATGAAAATCCTACCGAGTGAAGGGCAGAACCCTCACTCGGGGGCTTAGCTGCAGCCCAGTGTTCGCCTAAGTTTGTAAAGATCCCTACCGAGTGGTGAGCCAGACTCCCACTCGGGGACTTAGCCGTGAATCCGTTTCGCCTAAGTTCGTATAAAACCCTTACCGAGTGGTGAGCCAGACTCCTACTCGGGGGCTTAGCTGCAAATCCATTTCGCCTAAGTTATAAAAAATCCTACCGAGTGGTAAGCCAGACTTCCACTCGGAGGCTTAGCTGCAGTCCAAAGTACTCGCCTAAGATATGAAAATCCTACTGAGTGAAGGGCACAACCCTCACTCGGGGGCTTAGCTGCAGCCCAGTGCTCGCCTAAGATATGAAAATCCTACCGAGTGAAGGGCAAAACCCTCACTCGGGGGCTTAGCTGCAGCCCAGTGCCCGCCTAAGATATGAAAATCCTACCGAGTGAAGGGCACAACCCTCACTCGGGGGCTTAGCTGCAGCCCAGTGCTCGCCTAAGATATGAAAATCCTACCGAGTGAAGGGCACAACCCTCACTCGGGGGCTTAGCTGCAGCCCAGTGCTCGCCTAAGATATGAAAATCCTACCGAGTGAAGGGCAGAACCCTCACTCGGGGGCTTAGCTGCAGCCCAGTGCTCGCCTAAGTCATCAAATCCTACCGAGGAAAGAGCAAGCCTCACACTCGGAGAACTTAGCTGCAGCCCAGCACTCGCCTAAGTGGGTTAAGGAATAAGTCGACTGCAGTGAGCGTCTCGCTTTGAACCTGCAAAAAGACATTCCGAGCCAAAAACAATCATATTCGGACATCAAATCCAAGTTTGGATCGGAACCTAAAGGAACCGAAAGTGCTCAGGCGCTAAGCCTGTTAAGGTTTATCGGTTACAACTGCACTCGGCATACCGAGGCAAATTTAAAGTGTCAAGCTTAAAAGAAGTTTTTATCCCTCTTGTGGAGGGCTGGAAGGAGCGACGAACTCATCAAGATCAATTCCATCCGCGATCCGAGTGGCAGCAGCGATGAAGGTTTCCATGAAGGACCTGAAGTCGTGTTTCTTGGTGTTGGCCACTCGGAGAGCCGCCAGCTTGTCTTCTCGCGCATCTTTGTAGTGGACTCGGGCCAGACACAAAGCGACGTCTGCACCGCACCGAGCCGACGACTTCTTCCACTCCTGCACTCGACCAGGGACCGTGTTCAGACGAGCCATCAATGACTCAAGGTCGTTCCGGAATGTCTCCCTAGGCCAGAGTGATGAGTCGATGCGAGATGTGGCGACCTTCAGCTTTGCAAGATAGTCCACGACAGCTGCAACACGGGACTCCAGTCGGAAAACATTCATAGCAACTTCATCGTTCACCGGAGAATTGATGGGGTCAAGGTTTGGTTCCAGCCGGCTAGTCTCTTCTTCAAAGTTTTGACAAAATTCTGCGAGGGCAATCACCGAGTCAAGGCAATGGTCGAATGGAAAAATCACAGTTGAAAATGATTGTTGAGAGCAAAGAGTTACCTTCAAGCATAAGGAACAGCTTCTTGGCAAGATCACCCAGGAATACCTCTAGATCATTTTTCTTCCCAGTCAACTGACTGACTTGGTCGGTCAGTGCAGCTTTGTCAGTTTTCAGTCGACTGGCTTCTTCGTTGGCGATCCCAAGAGCAGTCTTCAGATTGGTATTTTCTTGCTCAAGCTTGGCGACTGAAGCTAATTTTTCGTCAGCAAGCTTGATCTTATCAGCTAGTTCAAGGTCTCTCTTCTGTTGGGCCTCCCTCACCTTACCTGCAAGTTACAACAAGATCAGGTTCTGAAACAAATGAAGGGAAAAAGCAATTGTCGAGGCCTCACCAAACATACCTTCGGTCTCCTCCTTTGACTTCGTTAGATTCTCCTGAACCCGCTTCAAATCCAGATCGAGCTGAATGTGCTTGTTTTCCAGCTCGGTGTAGCGAGCTGCAAGGTCACAGGATTTCTGTGAAGAACCAATCGACTAAATGTCAAAGAAAATTCACTTCCGAATGGAAAAGGAAGAATCATGCGTTTCTAAGACTACAGCCGAATACAAGCATTCGACCGTAGTCTCGGGGACTACACCCAGTGGGTGCACTCAGCGTGCCCCCACTAATCTTATTGAAGACAAGAGTCGATCAGTCGACCTCAAAAAAAAGGGAGATGTGTTCTTTCAGACTGCAATCGACTGCAAGCAGTCGACCATAGTCTCGGGGACTACACCCAGTGGGTGCACTCAGCGTGCCCCCACTAATCCTATTGAAGAACAGAGTCGATCCATTCGCCTCAGTCGAATGACAGAAAGACTGGACTTATAAAGCCTAAGGCCGACTGCCAGCAGTCGACCTTAGCCTTGGGGACTACACCCAGCGGGTGCACTCAGTGTGCCCCTGCTAACACGGAGTTTGAATCGACGCACCCTGCGGGTGACTGCTATGAATTTCAGAAAGAAAATTTTTTGATAGCATATCCTAACAGAACAAGCGGTGGTCGACTGACCTGAACATTGCTTTGAAGGGCAGAACTGGCATCGTAAGCTGCTTGGCTCGCATCCCGGATGGTCTTCACCTGCTCCATCATGATCCCTGCCTGGCGTATCGCCTCCTTCGCGGCCTCAGCTTGGTCCTCTGGGACGTGGTACGTCGTGAAGAGTGAGGGCTGTGCGGCACTCGACGAAGGAGGGACGGCACTCGTCAGTGGATCTGCGAAGGACACAGTGTGTCGAGTGGTGTTCTCCTCCTCCGCGACCAGAGTCTCGAGCGCCGTCACATCCCGGAGCACCCCGCCGGCAGACGCTCTCCTGCTCCGTCTGTGCTTCAGCAGTTCCTCGTCTTCATCATCATCAGGAAGAGTGATAACAACGTTGGATGGAGCTACAGAAAAGAATCAGAATTAGAGATCACGAGTCAGTCGATTAAAAACAGAATTAAGATTGTAGTACCAAGGTTTGAGGTTGCTGCATCCTCCATCTCATGTTCATCAGCCCCGGCTGAGGTCTCAGAAGTGGCAGCACTGCAATCACAAAGGTTTAGTCGACCGGCTCAAACGTCAACCAAAGACAAAGCTTGCACAGAACAGGAGGATTTAGGCATCAATGATTACCCTGATATGGTGGGGATGGACACCTTCATCTTCGGCAGGAGTTTGGTCGGCTTTGACGGGGCCGCCCTGGGCTGCTTCGACGCCCTCTCAGTCGGCACCGGAGAAGAGGTCCGAGGGCGCTTGGTCGACTGTACCACAGTCGCAACTCCCTTGCCACGCTCGGTCGCAGGGTCATGGACAAGCTTTGACCGCCTTTCCGAGCGCGGTGGTGCGACCTCCTCCTCCTCTTCTTCTTCGTCCTCCTCATCATCGTCGCCATCGTCATCATCATCCTCAGCGGCATCTGAGTCCCACTCCTCCTGGCTTTCGCCCCCGCTCGCCTCTTCCTCCTCAGTCGGAGCCTGTGCCCCGTTGGGCATCGAGTACAGCTCGGTGAGGGCCTGATGGACATCAAGACAAAAGTCAGTCGACCGATTGGCAGAGAAAACAGAGATAAATATGGCAAGAGTTCAATGGGAAGTGGAGCAGACGTACCTTGTTTGGAACACTGAGGTGGTCAAGTGGAGGAATCCTTCTGGCTCCACGGGGGTTGTCCTTGTTCCCAGTAACGGCGGTCATCCACCTTTCCAGAGTGGCATCGTCGACTGCTTCTGGATTGATCCGAGTCTCGTCTTCAGTCCCGCGGTACAACCACATGCAATGGCTCCGGAACTGAAGAGGCTGGATACGGCGCCTAAGGAACACCTCCAGGAGATCCATACCCGTCACCCCCTCCCGAACCAACTGAACTACACCCTCCATTAACATCTTCACGTCAGCTTTTTCCTCCGGAATAACCTTCAGAGAAGAGGGCTTGTTCACTCGGTCCATGGTGACCCGAGGAAGTCCACTCGACTTCCCCGGCGTCGGCTGATCCTGGCAGTAGAACCAGGTCGACTGCCAGCCTCTGACTGACTCGGGAAATGTCATGGCCGGGAAAGTGCTCTTGTTCCTCACCTGGATCCCCAGACCTCCACACATTTGGACAACTTGAGTTCTTTCGTCGCCTGGGCTTGCCTTCTTCACGGCCTGAGAGCGGCACGTGAATATATGCTTGAATAATCCCCAATGCGGTCGACAACCCAGAAAATTCTCGCACATGGACACGAACGCGGCGAGATAGGCGATGGAGTTCGGGGTAAAGTGGTGGAGTTGCGCTCCAAAGAAGTTCAAGAAACCACGAAAGAAAACACTCGGAGGCAAAGAAAACCCGCGGTCGACATGGGTGGCCAGAAGCACGCACTCACCCTCTGCCGGCTGGGGCTGCCACTCCCTCCCCGGAAGCCTCGCGGCTCCGTGGGGGATCAGCCCGTCGTTGGCCATGTCGAGAAGATCTCCTTCCGTGATGGTCGACTGGATCCAATCTCCCTGGACCCAGCCTTTCGGCAGGCGAGGTCTGGACAAGGACCCGCCGCGGCTAGTGGATCTCCCCTTCGCCTTCTCCGTCACCGACGCCTTCTTCGCGCGTTCCAGCGCCGCCGTCTTGTCCTTGACCATGGCTGCCGGCGAGATGCGCGAGGAGAGGTTGTGCGGAGGCGAGAGCGAGCGTGTTGGGCGGAGACAAAGGAAGCAGAGAGGGAATGCTGAGGCACTGTTCAAAGAACCCTCGCCGGGCGCATTTATAAGAACCTTTCCGAGTGGATGACAGGTGGGCCCGGTCGGTCTAATCATATCCCGAAACAGTTGCGCGGGCATGATACGTGGCGAAGAATGCGGCGCGGAGATCGAGGCGTCTACGCCCTATCCCATCCGAACGCCGCGGTCCGCCCCGCTTCGCGCGCTTCTCCAAATTTCGTATCCCGCGGAATCCGCGAACGGTGGATCAGTCCGCCGAACGCGGGATTTCCTGTGATCCGTCACTCAGAAATTGGCGAAGCCCAAAAGGTCACTCGACGAAAGAAAAGAATGGATCGAGTCGACCGAAGAAAAGTTGCTCACTATCAACAAGGAGATTTTTTACAACGCACGACCAGTGTGCGAAAGTCAATCAGAAACAGCATCAACTCCTTCATCACTCAAGCCTCAATCCATTCGGGGGCTAATGATGGAGTCATGTACCTAGGGTAGGGTCACAGACCTGATCTAAGTATCCCGCCCAAGGACACCTTTAGAAAAGATCACCTTCCAGTCGACCGTGACAGAGCTCACTCGACTGACTGGAAGGACTCGACCACGAAGACTCACTCGACCACCAGAAGGTCAAGAAGCACTCTGAACTACAACGGTCTGTAATTAAGTAGACTTTATGGTAATTAAGACCCTTTATGTGGGACGTTACCAGTAACACCCCAGACTTTATGTACCTTAAACCCTTCATTACGTGGGTGGGCTGGGTCCTGGCGCACTCTATATAAGCCACCCCCCTCCACAGGTAGAAGGGTTCGGACCCCTGTAACACATATACACGCAATCCACTCGACCGCCTCCGGGCTCCGAGACGTAGGGCTTTTACTTCCTCCGAGAAGGGCCTGAACTCGTACATCCCTTGCGTCTACAACTTCTCCATAGCTAGGACCTTGCCTCTCCTTACCTACCCCCACTCTACTGTCAGACCTAGAACCACGACATCGTTCCCTTCCCCTACGGCTGAAGCACATCAGGGCGGTTCCACTCCGATAAGCGATGCTAACGAACATGGGGAAGCGAGTCACCCTTTGCACCAAAGCATATACCTTTGGGGCTCACGGCAGTCTGACGAGCGGGCTGCCAGACATGGGAAATACAATGGAGATCTGCCACGACCGGCCGTAGACTAGTCAAGGTATCTGTGTTGTTGGAATGGATATTTGCGGGGCCGGCCGTAGACTAGCTTTACCTTAGGCCAGTATAATTTTTAGTTAAAAATTGTCCAGAATGAAATGAATTTCGTCCGACTTATATGAAATAAGAAGTGTTTGCATGAATTTCGTCAAGTTAGTTCAAACAGTGGTTGAAATATATGCGGGCAGGGCAGATAGATGCTGCAGCACGACTGGTGCCAGGCGTCCGGTTTACATGTTTAACTAGGTGTAGTAATCCATCCCTTATTCCGCTAGTGATTCCGGTGTAACTAAACATAAAAGGTGTATGTGTCGCCAATGGGGCAACCATCACGCCTGAGGTGGAGCCAGCCGCAGGGCATGACGCCGATGATGATGGTGGGAATGCGATGCCGGGGCGGGAGTTTCATGATGTATGGGGTCTAGTCCGGAAGGAACCGACATGGGTGCCACTATGAGGCCTTCCATCACCTCGTCCATCGATGAAGGCTGCCGGGGATGATGTATGGGGTCCGGCCCAGAAGGAACTAGCCTCGGCACTGCCATGGGGCCTTCCATCGCCTCGTCCATCGATGAAGGCGGCCGGGAATGATGTTGAAGGAAATATGCCCTAGAGGCAATAATAAAGTTATTATTTATTTCCTTATTTCATGACAAATGTTTATTATCCATGCTAGAATTGTATTAATCGCAAACATAATACATGTGTGAATACATAGACAAATATAGTGTCACTAGAATGCCTCTACTTGACTAGCTCGTTAATCAAAGATGGTTAAGTTTCCTAACCATAGACATGAGTTGTCATTTGATTAACGGGATCACATCATTAGAAGAATGATGTGATTGACTTGACCCATTCCGTTAGCTTAACACTTGATCGTTTAGTATGTTGCTATTGCATTCTTCATGACTTATACATGTTCCTATGACTATGAGATTATGCAAATCCCGTTTAACGGAAGAACACTTTGTGTGCTACCAAACATCACAACGTAACTGGGTGATTATAAAGGAGCTCTACAGGTGTCTCCGAAGGTACATGTTGGGTTGGCGTATTTCGAGATTAGGATTTGTCACTCTGATTGTCGAAGAGGTATCTCTGGGCCCTCTCGGTAATGCACATCACTATAAGCCTTGAGAGCAATGTAGCTAATGAGTTAGTTAAGGAATGATGCATTACAGAACGAGTAAAGAGACTTGCTGGTAACGAGATTGAACTAGGTATTGAGATACCGACGATCGAATCTCGGGCAAGTAACATACCGATGACAAAGGGAACAACGTATGTTGTTATGCGGTCTGACCGATAAAGATCTTCGTAGAATATGTAGGAGCCAATATGAGTATCCAGGTTCCACAATTGGTTATTGACCGAAAACAGTTCAAGGTCATGTCTACATAGTTCTCGAACCCGTAGGGTCCGCACGCTTAACGTTACGATGACAGTTTTATTATGAATTTATAAGTTTTGATGTACCGAAGATTGTTCGGAGTCCCGGATGTGATCACGGACATGACGAGGAGTCTCGAAATGGTCTAGGCATAAAGATTGATATATTGGAAGCCTATATTTGGATATCGGAAACATTCCGGGTGAAATCGGGATTTTATCGGAGTACCGGAGGGTTACTGGAACCCCCCCGGGGGTTAATGGGCCTATATGGGCCATGAGGGAGAAGAGGAGGTCCGGCCCTGGCAGGCCACGTGCCCCCTCCCCCCTAGTCCGAATAGGACAAGGAAGGGGGGGGGGGGGCGACGCCCCCCTTTCCTCTTTCCCCTCCCCCCTTTCCTTCTCCACCAAGGCAAGAGGGGGGAGTCCTACTCCCGATGGGAGTAGGACTCCTCCAGGCGCTCCCCTAGGGGGCCGGCCGCACCTCCCCGTCCCTCCTTTATATACGGGGGCAGGGGCACCCCATAACACACAAGTTGATCTTCGTGATCGTTCCTTAGCCGTGTGCGGTGCCCCCCTCCACCATATTCCAATCGTTGCGGTGCTTAGGCGAAGCCCTGTGTCGGTAGAACATCATCATCGTCACCACACCGTCGTGTTGACGGAACTCATCCCCGACACCCTGCTGGATCGGAGTTCGGGGATCGTCATCGAGCTGAATGTGTGCTGAACTCAGAGGTGCCGTACGTTCGGTGCTTGGATCGGTTGGATCGTGAAGACGTACGACTACATCAACCGCGTTGTCATAACGCTTCCGCTTTCGGTCTACGAGGGTATGTGGACACACTCTCCCCTCTCGTTGCTATGCATCACCATGATCTTGCGTGTGCGTAGGAATTTTTTTGAAATTACTACGTTCCCCAATAATGGTATCAGAGCCTAGGTTTTATGCGTTGATGTTATTTGCACGAGTAGAACACAAGTGAGTTGTGGGCGATACAAGTCATACTGCTTACCAGCATGTCATACTTTGGTTCAGCGGTATTGTTGGATGAAGCGGCCCAGACCGACATTACGCGTACGCTTACGCGAGACTGGTTTTACCGCCGTGCTTCGCACACAGGTGACTAGCGGGTGTCTGTTTCTCCAACTTTAGTTGAACCGAGTGTGGCTACGCCCGGTCCTTGCGAAGGTTAAAACATCACTAACTTGACGAACTATCATTGTGGTTTTGATGCATAGGTAAGAACGGTTCTTGCTCAACCCGTAGCAGCCACGTAAAATTTGCAACAACAAAGTAGAGGACGTCTAACTTGTTTTTGCAGGGCATGTTGTGATGTGATATGGTCAAGACGTGATGCTATATTTTATTGTATGAGATGATCATGTTTTGTAACCGAAGTTATCGACAACTGGCAGGAGCCATATGGTTGTCGCTTTATTGTATGAAATGCAAACGCCCTGTAATTGCTTTACTTTATCACTAAGCGGTAGCGATAGTCGTAGAAGCAATAGATGGCGTAACGACAATGATGCTACGATGGAGATCAAGGTGTCGCGCCAGTGACGATGGTGATCACGACCGTTCTTCGGAGATGGAGATCACAAGCACAAGATGATGATGGCCATATCATATCACTTATATTGATTGCATGTGATGTTTATCCTTTATGCATCTTATCTTGCTTTGATTGATGGTAGCATTTTAAGATGATCTCTCACTAAATTATCAAGAAGTGTTCTCCCTGAGTATGCAACGTTGTGAAAGTTCTTCGTGCTGAGACACCAAGTGATGATCGGGTGTGATAGGCTCTACGTTCAAATACAACGGGTGCAAAACAGTTGCACACGCGAAATACCCAGGTTAAACTTGACGAGCCTAGCATATACAGATATGGCCTCGGAACACATAGACCGAAAGGTCGAGCGTAAATCATATAGTAGATATGATCAACATAGTGATGTTCACCATTGAAAACTACTCCATCTCACGTGATGACCGGACATGGTTTAGTTGATTTGGATCACGTGATCACTTAGATGACTAGAGAGATGTCTGTCTAAGTGTGAGTTCTTAAGTAATATGATTAATTGAACTTAAATTTATCATGAACTTAGTCCTGGTAGTATTTTGCAAATTATGTTGTAGATCAATAGCTTGCGTTGTTGCTTTCATATGTTTATTTTGATATGTTCCTAGAGAAAATTATGTTGAAAGATGTTAGTAGCAATGATGCGGTTAGATCCGTGATCTGAGGTTTATCCTCATTGCTGCACAGAAGAATTATGTCCTTAATGCACCGCTAGGTGACAGACCTATTGCAGGAGCAGATGCAGACGTTATGAATGTTTGGCTAGCTCACTATGATGAATACTTGATAGTTTAGTGCACCATGCTTAACGGCTTAGAATCGGGACTTCAAAGACGCTTTTAAACGTCATGGACCATATGAGATGTTCCAGGAGTTGAAGTTAATATTTCAAGCAAATACCCGAGTTGAGAGATATGAAGTCTCCAACAATTTCTATGGCTAAAAGATGGAGGAGAATCGCTCAACTAGTGAGCATGTGCTCAGATTATCTGGGTACTACAATCGCTTGAATCAAGTGGGAGTTAATCTTCCAGATAAGATGGTGATTGACAGAGTTCTCTAATCACCATCACCAAGTTAGTAGAACTTTGTGATGAACTATAGTATGCAAGGGATGACGAAAACGATTCCCGAGCTCTTCGTGATGTTGAAAACAACGAAGGTAGAAATCAAGAAAGAGCATCAAGTGTTGATGGTTGACAAGATCACTAGTTTCAAGAAAAGGGCAAAGGGAAAGAAAGGGGAACTTCAAGTAGAATGACAAGCAAGTTGTCACTCCCACGAAGAATCCCAAAGATGAACCAGATCCTGAAACTGAGTGCTTACACTGCAAAGGAAATGGTCACTGGAAACAGAAGTACCATGAATATTTGGTGGATAAAAAGGATGGCAAATTGAACAAGGGTATATTTGATATACAGGTTATTGATGTGTGCCTTACTAGTGTTTATAGTAGCCCCTGAGTATTTGATACTTGTTCGATTGCTAAGATTAGTAACGCGAAATAGGAGTTACAAAATAAACAGAGACTAGTTGAAGGGGAAGTGACGATGAGTGTTAGAAGTAGTTCCAAGATTGATATGATCATCATCGCACACTCCCTATACTTTCGGGATTAGTGTTGAACCTAAATAAATGTTATTTGGTGTTTGCGTTGAGCA
Organism: Triticum aestivum; assembly: GCF_018294505.1. Lineage (NCBI taxonomy): Eukaryota > Viridiplantae > Streptophyta > Magnoliopsida > Poales > Poaceae > Triticum > Triticum aestivum. The sequence goes on along the minus strand of NC_057807.1, from coordinate 654,026,705 downwards.
TGAATATGATTTGATCATGTTTATTGCAATACGGTTATTCATTTAAAATCAGAGAATAATTGTTATTTTGTTTAAATGAATAAAACCTTTGATAGGTCATACACCCAATGAAAATAGTTTGTTGGATCTCGATCATAGTGATACACATATTCATAATATTGATGCCAAAAGATGCAAAGTTAATAATGATAGTGCAACTTATTTGTGGCACTGCCATTTGGGTCATATCGGTGTAAAACACATGAAGAAACTCCATAAAGATGGATTTTTGGAATTATTTGGTTATGGATCATTTGATGCTTGCGAACCGTGCCTTTTGGGCAAGATGACTAAAACTCCGTTCTCCGGAACAATGGAACGAGCTACTGACTTGATGGAAATAATACATACCGATGTATACGGTCCAATGAGTGTTGATGCTCGTGGCGGGTATCGTTATTTTCTGACCTTCACAAGATGAATTGAGTAGATATGAGTATATCTACTTAATGAAGCACAAGTATGAAACATTTGAAAAGTTCAAAGAATTTCAGAGTGAAGTGGAGAATGATTGTAGCAAGAAAATAAATTTTCTGCAATCTGATCGCGGAGACAAATATTTGAGTTACGAGTTTGGTCTTCAATTAAAACAATGTGGAATAGTTTCACAAACTCATGCCACCTGGAACACCACAGTTTAATGGTGTGTCCGAACGTCATAACAGTACTTTATTGGATATAGTGCAATCTATGATGTCTCTTACCGATTTACCACTATTGTTTTGGGGTTATGCATTAGAGACAGCTGCATTCACTTTAAATAGGGCACCGTCAAAATCCGTTGAGACGACACCTTATGAACTGTGGTTTGGCAAGAAACCAAAGTTGTCATTTCTTAAAGTTTGGGGATGCGATGCTTATGTGAAAAAAATTCAACCTGATAAGCTCGAACCCAAATCGGAGAAGTGCGTCTTCATAGAATACCCAAAGGTAACTATTGGGTACACGTTCTATCACAGATCCTAAGGCAAGTTATTCGTTGCTAAGATGGATCCTTTATAGAGAAGAAGTTTATCTCGAAAGAAGTGAGTGGGAGGAAAGTAGAACTTGATGAGGTAATTGTACCTTCTCCCTTATTGGGAAGTAGTTCATCACAAGAACCGGTTCCTGTGACAACTACATCAATTAGTGACAAAGCTAATGATATTGATCATGAATCTTCAGATCAAGTTTCTGCTGAACCTCGTAGGTCTACCAGAGTAAGATCCGCACCAGAGTGGTACAATAATCCTGTTCTGAAAGTCATGTTACTTGACCATGGCGAACCTGCGAACTATGAGGAAGCGATGATGAGCCCAGATTCCGCAAAATGGCTTGAAGCCATGAAATCTGAGATAGGATCCATGTATGAGAACAAAGTATGGACTTTGGTTGACTTGCCCGATGATCGGCAAGCCATTGAGAATAAATGGATCTTCAAGAGGAAGACGGACACTGATAGTAGTGTTACTATCTACAAAGCTCGACTTGTTGTGAAAGGTTTTTCAACAAGTTCAAGGTGTTGACTACAATGAGATTTTCTCAACTGTAGCGATGCTTAAGTCTGTTCGAATCATGTTAGCAATTGCCACATTTTATGAAATCTGGCAAATGGATGTCAAAACTGCATTCCTTAATGGTTTTCTTAAAGAAGAGTTGTATATGATGCAACCAGAAGGTTTTGTCAATCCTAAAGGTGCTAACAAAATGTGCAAGCTCCAGCGATCCATCTATGGACTGGTGCAAGCATCTCAGAGTTGGAATATACACTTTGATAAGTTGATCAAAGCATATAGTTCTATACAGACTTACGGTGAAGCCTGTATTTACAATAAAGTGAGTGGGAGCACTACCGACTTTCTGATAAATATATGTGAGTAACATATTGTTGATCAGAAATGATGTAGAATTTTTCTGGAAAGCATAAAGGAGTATTTGAAAGGAGTTCTTTAAAAAAAGACCTCAATAAAGCTACTTACGTATTGAGCATCAAGATCTATTGAGATAGATCAAGACGCTTGATAAGTTTTTCAATAAGTACATACCTTGTCAAGATTTTGAAATAATTCAAAATGGAACAGTCATAGAAAGAGTTCTTGCTTTGTTGCAAAGGTGTGAAATTGAGTAAGACTCAAATCCCGACCATGACAGAAAAGAGAAAAGAGAATGAAATTCATTCCCTATGCCTCAGTCATAGGTTCTATAAAGTATGCTATGTACCGGACCTATTGTATACCTTGCTCTGTATTTGGCAAGGGAGTACAATAGTGATCTAGGAGTAGATCACTGGACATTGGTCAAAATTATCCTTAGAGAAATAAGGAGATGTTTCTCGATTATGGAGGTGATAAAAGAGCCCGTCGTAAAAAGTTACAACAATGCAAGCTTTTACACCAATCCAGATGACTCTAAATCTCAATCTGGATACATATTGAAAGTGGGAGCAATCAGCTAGAGTAGCTCCATGCAGAGCATTGTGTACATAGAATATTTGCAAAATACATATGGCTCTGAATATGACAGACCCGTTGACTAAACTTCTCTCACAAGCAAAACATGATCATACCTTAATACTCTTTGGGTGTCAATCACATAACGATGTGAACTAGATTATTGACTCTAGTAAACCCTTTGGGTGTTGATCACATGACGATGTGAACTATGGGTATTAACACATACAGATGTGAATATTGGTGTTAAATCACATGGCGATGTGAACTAGATTATTGACTCTAGTGCAAGTGGGAGACTGAAGGAAATATGCCCTAGAGGCAATAATAAAGTTATTATTTATCTCCTTATTTCATGATAAATGTTTATTATCCAGGCTAGAATTGTATTAACCAGAAACATAATACATGTGTGAATACATAGACAAACATAGTGTCACTAGAATGCCTCAACTTGATTAGCTCGTTAATCAAAGATGGTTAAGTTTCCTAACCATAGACATGAGTTGTCATTTGATTAACGGGATCACATCATTAGAAGAATGATGTGATTGACTTGACCCATTCCGTCAGCTTAGCACTTGATCGTTTAGTATGTTGCTATTGCATTCTTCATGACTTATACATGTTCCTATGACTATGAGATTATGCAACTCCCATTTACCGGAAGAACACTTTGTGTGCTACCAAACATCACAACGTAACTGGGTGATTATAAAGGAGCTCTACAGGTGTCTCCGAAGGTACATGTTGGGTTGGCGTATTTCGAGATTAGGATTTGTCACTCCGATTGTCGGAGAGGTATCTCTGGGCCCTCTCGGTAATGCACATCACTATAAGCCTTGCAAGCAATGTAGCTAATGAGTTAGTTACGGAATGATGCATTATGGAACGAGTAAAGAGACTTGCCGGTAACGAGAGTGAACTAGGTATTGAGATACCGACGATCGAATCTCGGGCAAGTAACATACCGATGACAAAGGGAACAACGTATGTTGTTATGCATCTGACCGATAAAGATCTTCGTAGAATATGTAGGAGCCAATATGAGCATCCAGGTTCCGCTATTGGTTATTGACCGGAAACAGTTCTAGGTCATGTCTACATAGTTCTCGAACCCGTAGGGTCCGCACGCTTAACGTTACGATGACAGTTTTATTACGAGTTTATAAGTTTTGATGTACCGAAGATTGTTTGGAGTCCCGGATTTGATCATGGACATGACGAGGAGTCTCGAAATGGTCGAGACATAAAGATTGATATATTGGAAGCCTATATTTGGATATCGGAAACGTTCCGGGTGAAATCGAGATTTTACCGGAGTACCGGAGGGTTACCGGAACCCCCTCGGGGGTTAATGGGCCTATATGGGCCATGAGGGAGAAGAGGAGGGCCGGCCAGGGCAGGTCGCGCGCCCCTCCCCCCTAGTCCTAATAGGACAAGGAAGGGGGGCGGGGCGGCGCCCCCCTTTCCTCTTTCCCCTCCCCCCTTTCCTTCTCCACCAAGGCAAGAGGGGGGAGTCCTACTCCCGGTGGGAGTAGGACTCCTCCAGGCGCACCCCTAGGGGGCTGGCCGCACCTCCCCCTCCCTCCTTTATATACGGGGGCAGGGGGCACTCCATGACACACAAGTTGATCTTCGTGATCGTTCCTTAGCCGTGTGCGGTGCCCCCCTCCACCATATTCCACCTCGGTCGTGTCGTTGCGGTGCTTAGGCGAAGCTCTGCGTCGGTAGAACATCATCATCGTCACCACGCCGTCGTGCTGACGGAACTCATCCCCGACACCCTGCTGGATCGGAGTCCGGGGATCGTCATCGAGCTGAACGTGTGCTGAACTCGGAGGTGCCGTACGTTCGGTGCTTGGATCGGTCGGATCGTGAAGACGTACGACTACATCAACCGCGTTGTCATAACTCTTCCGCTTTCGGTCTACGAGGATACGTGGACACACTCTCCCCTCTCGTTGCTATGCATCACCATGATATTGCGTGTGCGTAGGAATTTTTTTGAAATTACTACGTTCCCCAACAGATGTATGGGGTCCGACCTAGAAGGAACTGGCCTCGGCACTACCATGGGGCCTTCCATCGCCTCGCCCCTCGATGAAGGCGGTCGGGGATGATGTATGGGGTCCGGCCCAGAAGGAACTAGCCTCGGCACTGCCATGGGGCCTTCCATCGCCTAGTCCATCGATGAAGGCTGCCGGGGATGATGTATGGGGTTCGGACCAGAAGGAACTGGCCTCGGCACTACCATGGGGCCTTCCATCGCCTCGTCCCTCGATGAAGGCAGTCGGGGATGATGTATGGGGTCCGGACCAGAAGGACTCGGCACTGCCATGGGGCCTTCCATCACCTCGTCCATTGATGATGGCGGTCGGGGATGATGTATGGGGTCCTGCCCAGAAGAAACTAGCCTCGACACTGCCATGGGGCCTTCCCTCGCCTCCTCCAATGATGAAGACGTGATGTGGGGAGGCTGGGAAGAGATGACCGGCAACGAGGAGGAGGTGGTCGGGAGAGGAGGGGTGTTGGATGGCGGGGAGGAGATGATCGGGAGCGGGGGAAGAGGGAGGTTTGGCAGCGGGGGGAGAGGAAGGTTTGGAAGCGGAGGCAGAGAAAGATTAGGTAGCGGGTGCAGAGGTAGGTTTGAAAGTGGGGGTAGAGGAAGGTTTGGTAGTGGGGGCAGAGGTAGGTTTGGAAGCGAGGGTAGAGGAAGGTTTGGCAGCGGGAGAGGGACGCCTGGCACTAGGTCGTCGGGCATGTAAGACGGAGGGGAAGGGACGGCATCGCCAGACATGTTGTCGACGGACTTGTGGGACGGTGGGAAGGGAATGACCAGCGGTGGGTTGCCAGGCATGTGATCGCGGGGCTGTGGGGAGAAGATGACCGGCGTTGGGTCACCAGGCATGTGGACGCGGGGTGATGGAGAAGGGATGACTGGCAATGGGTCGCCAAGCATGTGGCGCGCCGAAGACGTCGTGGAGGGGATTAGTGACAGAAAGAGCACAAGGAGAGCCGCGGAGCTGTCGTGCACGGCGGCCATGACTACGTGGTATTGCTTGCAAAATGCAAACAAGTTTTCTGTGTTTGTGCGCTCACTGCAAAGTTGTACGGGGCAAGGCAAATATATAGAGGGCGTCAGTGTGAGATTGTTTGGTGAGCATCGATGGGCCAATTACCGAGAGGTTTATCTGTAAGATAAACAGGCAATTAGTAAAAGAATTCTAAAAGAAACTAGTAGTAAACGAGATGGATGGATATGCGATACCCTCAATATTAACGCGCAGAGAGACGTATATGTATTTGTATGAAGGCGCATTCTATTTTAGAGTACGTATCAGCAGTATGTGAACTCGTAATACACACATGACCGATCTATGGCAAAACAAAACTGGTTGAACTCGGAATTTTCACCGTAGCAGCTTACCAAGAGCTTCTGTTTCTTCTCGGGATCTCTTTAAACAAAAATCTTGGATGTGATCAAACATTCTAGTACAGATTTTACGTACTTCTAAATGTTCTCGGAAAAAAAAAACACTAGTATCGAGGAAACTCTCACACGTTGTTGCACCTTTGCAATGCTCACTAGTACTTCATCTGTAAAATAATAAAAGAGCGTTTAGATCACCAAAGTAGTAATCTAAATACTTTTATATTAGTTTATGAAGCAAGTTTTTTTTTTTCATGGGACAGGTGTCTGCATGGCAACACACAGAATCATCTAGTCGGATCAGGCTGAAAGACCAACTATTTCATTTTCAGTCAGGACCAATCGTTCTTATAACTAGATGATGCCCCGCGCGTTGCAGCGGGCCTAGTAGTGCAAATATTATGTATGAACAGTATAGCATCATGACAAAGAGAGTATGTCTTAGCCTTTCCTTCAAGATTTGCATTCCTCATCCCTTTTTGATCAAGTTGATAGTTATTGTACGATGAAAGGTACATAGAGCAAAACTTGAGATGATATGTGGCACTCAGAATCATAATGTTGGGGAACGTAGTAATTTCAAAAAATTCCTACGCACACGCAAGGATCATGGTGATGCATAGCAACGAGAGGGGAGAGTATTGTCCACGTACCCTCGTAGACCAAAAGCGGAAGCGTTATGACAACGCGGTTGATGTAGTCGTACGTCTTCACGATCCGACCGATCCAAGTACCGAACGTACGGCACCTCCGAGTTCAGCACACGTTCAACTCGATGACGATCCCCGGACTCCGATCCAGCAGGGTGTCGGGGATGAGTTCCGTCAGCACGACGGCGTGGTGACGATGATGATGTTCTACCGAAGCAGGGCTTCGCCTAAGCACCGCAACAATATGACCGAGGTGGAATATGGTGGAGGGGGGCACCGCACACGGCTAAGGAACGATCACGAAGATCAACTTGTGTGTCTTGGGGTGCCCCCCTGCCCCCGTATATAAAGGAGGGAGGGGGGAGGTGCGGCCGGCCCCCTAGGGGTGCGCCTGGAGGAGTCCTACTCCCATCGGGAGTAGGACTCCCCCCTCTTGCCTCGTAGGAGAAGGAAAGGGGGAAGGGGAAAGAGGAAAAGCCCCCCCTTCCTTGTCCTATTCGGACTAGGGGGGGAGGGGGCGCGCGGCCTGCCCTGGCCGGCCCTCCTCTTCTCCCTTAGGGCCCATGTAAGCCCATTAACCCCCGGGGGGGTTCCGATAACCCCCTGGTACTACGGTAAAATCCCGATTTCACCCGGAACGATTCCGATATCAAAATATAGGCTTCCAATATATCAATCTTTATGTCTCGACCATTTCGAGACTCCTCGTCATGTCCGTGATCATATCCGGGACCCCGAACAGCCTTCGGTACATCAAAACTTATAAACTCATAATAAAACTGTCATCGTAACGTTAAGCGTGCGGACCATACGGGTTCGAGAACTATGTAGACATGACCTAGAACTGTTCCCGGTCAATAACCAATAGCGGAACCTGGATGCTCAAATTGGCTCCCACATATTCTACGAAGATCTTTATCGGTCAGACCGCATAACAACATACGTTGTTCCCTTTGTCATCGGTATGTTACTTGCCCGATATTCGATCGTCGGTAATACCTAGTTCAATCTCGTTATCGGCAAGTCTCTTTACTCGTTCTGTAATACATCATCTCACAACTAACTCATTAGTTGTAATGCTTGCAAGGCTTAAGTGATGTGTATTACCGAGAGGGCCCAGAGATACCTCTCCGACAATCGGAGTGACAAATCCTAATCTCAAAATACGCCAACCCAACAAGTACCTTCGGAGACACCTGTAGAGCACCTTTATAATCACCCAGTTACGTTCTGACGTTTGGTAGCACACAAAGTGTTCCTCTGGTAAACGGGAGTTGCATAATCTCATAGTCATAGGAACATGTATAAGTCATGAAGAAAGCAATAGCAGAATACTTAAACGATCAAGTGCTAAGCTAACAGAATGGGTCAAGTCAATCACATCATTCTCCTAATGATGTGATCCCGTTAATCAAATGACAACACATGTCTATGGTCAGGAAACATAACCATCTTTGATCAACGAGCTAGTCAAGTAGAGGCATACTAGTGACACTCTGTTTGTCTATGTATTCACACAAGTACTATGTTTCCGGTTAATACAATTCTAGCATGAATAATAAACATTTATCATGATATAAGGAAATAAATAATAACTTTATTATTGCCTCTAGGGCATATTTCCTTCAGTCTCCCACTTGCACTAGAGTCAATAATCTAGATTACACAGTAATGATTCTAACACCCAAGGAGTCTTGGTGTTGATCATGTTTTGCTCGTGGAAGAGGCTTAGTCAATGGGTCTGCAACATTCAGATCCGTATGTATCTTGCAAATTTCTATGTCTCCCACCTGGACTAGATCCAGGATGGAATTGTAGCGTCTCTTGATGTGCTTGGTTCTCTTGTGAAATCTGGATTCCTTCGCTAAGGCAATTGCTCTAGTATTGTCACAAAAGATTTTCATTGGACCCGATGCACTAGTTATGACACCTGGATCGGATATGAACTCCTTCATCCAGACTCCTTCATTTGCTGCTTCCGAAGCAGCTATGTACTCTGCTTCACACGTAGATCCCGCCACGATGCTTTGTTTAGAACTGCACCAACTGACAGCTCCACCGTTCAATGTAAACACATATCCGGTTTGCGATTTAGAATCGTCCGGATCAGTGTCAAAGCTTGCATCAACATAACCATTTACGATGAGCTCTTTGTCACCTCCATATACGAGAAACATATCCTTAGTCCTTTTCAGGTATTTCAGGATGTTCTTGACCGCTGTCCAGTGATCCACTCCTGGATTACTTTGGTACCTTCCTTCTAGACTTATAGCAAGGCACACATCATGCCTGGTACGCAGCATTGCATACATGATAGAGCATATGGCTGAAGCATAGGGAACATCTTTCATCTTCTCTCTATCTTCTGCAGTGGTCGGGCTTTGAGTCTGACTCAACTTCACACCTTGTAACACAGGCAAGAACCCTTTCTTTGCTTGATCCATTTTGAACTTCTTCAAAACTTTGTCAAGGTATGTGCTTTGTGAAAGTCCAATTAAGCGTCTTGATCTATCTCTATAGATCTTAATGCCCAATATGTAAGCAGCTTCACCGAGGTCTTTCATTGAAAAACTTTTATTCAAGTATCCCTTTATGCTATCCAGAAATTCTATATCATTTCCAATCAGTAATATGTCATCCACATATAATATCAGAAATGCTATAGAGCTCCCACTCACTTTCTTGTAAATACAGGCTTCTCCAAAAGTCTGTACAAAACCAAATGCTTTGATCACACTATCAAAGCGTTTATTCCAACTCCGAGAGGCTTGCACCAGTCCATAAATGGATCGCTGGAGCTTGCACACTTTGTTAGCTCCCTTTGGATCGACAAAACCTTCTGATTGCATCATATACAACTCTTCTTCCAGAAACCCGTTCAGGAATGCAGTTTTGACATCCATCTGCCATATTTCATAATCATAAAATGCGGCAATCGCTAACATGATTTGGACAGACTTAAGCATCACTACGAGTGAGAAAGTCTCATCGTAGTCAATCCCTTGAACTTGTCGAAAATCTTTTGCGACAAGTCGAGCTTTGTAGACAGTAACATTACCGTCAGTGCCAGTCTTCTTCTTGAAGATCCATTTATTTTCAATTGCTTGCCTATCATTGGGCAAGTCAACCAAAGTCCACACTTTGTTCTCATACATGGATCCCATCTAGATTTCATGGCCTCAAGCCATTTTTTGGAATCTGGGCTCACCATCGCTTCTTCATAGTTCGTAGGTTCATCATGGTCTAGTAACATGACTTCCAGAACAGGATTACCGTACCACTCTGGTGAGGATTTTATTCTGGTTGATCTACGAGGTTCAGTAACAACTTGATCTGAAGTTCCATGATCATCATCATTAACTTCCTCACTAATTGGTGTAGGTGTCACAGGAACAGATTTCTGTGATGAGCTACTTTCCAATAAGGGAACAGGTACAGTTACCTCATCAGGTGCTACTTTCCTCCCACTCACTTCTTTCGAGAGAAACTCCTTCTCTAGAAAGTTTCCGAACTTAGCGACAAACGTTTTGCCTTCGGATCTGTGATAGAAGGTGTACCCAATAGTCTCCTTTGGGTATCCTATGAAGACACATTTCTCCGATTTGGGTTCGAGCTTATCAGGTTGAAGCTTTTTCACATAAGCATCGCAGCCCCAAACTTTCAGAAATGACAACTTTGGTTTCTTGCTAAACCATAGTTCATAAGGCGTCGTCTCAACGGATTTTGATGGTGCCCTATTTAACGTGAATGCGGCCATCTCTAAAACATAACCCCAAAACGATAGCGGTAAATCAGTAAGAGACATCATAGATCGCACCATATCAAGTAAAGTACGATTACGACGTTCGGACACACCAATACGCTATGGTGTTCCGGGTGGCGTGAGTTGCAAAACTATTCCGCATTGTTTTAAATGTAGAACAAACTCGCAACTCAAATATTCTCCTCCACGATCAGATTGTAGAAACTTTATTTTCTTGTTACGATGATTTTCAACTTCACTCTGAAATTCTTTGAACTTTTCAAATGTTTCAGACTTATGTTTCATTAAGTAGATATATCCATATCTGCTCAAATCATATGTGAAGGTGAGAAAATAACGATATCCGCCACGAGCTTCAACATTCATTGGACCACATACATCTGTATGTATAATTTCCAACAAATCTGTTGCTCTCTCCATTGTACCGGAGAACGGCGTTTTAGTCATCTTGCCCATAAGGCACGGTTCGCAAGTACCAAGTGATTCATAATCAAGTGGTTCCAAAAGCCCATCAGTATGGAGTTTCTTCATGCGCTTTACACCGATATGACCCAAATGGCAGTGCCACAAATAAGTTGCACTATCATTATCAACTCTGCATCTTTTGGCTTCAACATTATGAATATGTGTATCACTATCATCGAGATTCAATAAAAATAGACCACTCTTCAAGGGTGCATGACCATAAAAGATTTTACTCATATAAATAGAACAACCATTATTATCTGATTTAAATGAATAACCGTCTCGCATCAAACAAGATCCAGATATAATGTTCATGCTCAACGCTGGCACCAAATAACAATTATTCAGGTCTAAAACTAATCCCGAAGGTAGATGTAGAGGTAGCGTGCCGACCGCGATCACATCGACTTTGGAACCATTTCCCACATGCATTGTCACCTCGTCCTTAGCCAATCTTCGCTTAATTCGTAGTCCCTGTTTCGAGTTGCAAATATTAGCAACAGAACCAGTATCAAATACCCAGGTGCTACTGCGAGCATTAGCAAGGTACACATAAATAACATGTATATCACATATACCTTTGTTCACCTTGCCATCCTTCTTATCCGCCAAATACTTGGGGCAGTTCCGCTTCCAGTGACCAGTCTGCTTGCAGTAGAAGCACTCAGTTTTAGGCTTAGGTCCAGACTTGGGTTTCTTCTCCTGAGCAGCAACTTGCTTGCTGTTCTTCTTGAAGCTTCCCTTCTTCTTCCCTTTGCCCTTTTTCTTGAAACTAGTGGTCTTGTTAACCATCAACATTTGATGCTCCTTCTTGATTTCTACCTCCGCAGCTTTTAGCATTGCGAAGAGCTCGGGAATAGTCTTTTCCATCCCTTGCATATTATAGTTCATCACAAAGCTCTTGTAGCTTGGTGGCAGTGATTGGAGAATTCTGTCAATGACGCTATCATCTGGAAGATTAACTCCCAGTTGAATCAAGTGATTATTATACCCAGACATTTTGAGTATATGCTCACTGACAGAACTGTTCTCCTCCATCTTGCAGCTATAGAACTTATTGGAGACTTCATATCTCTCAATCCGGGCATTTGTTTGAAATATTAACTTCAACTCTTGAAACATCTCATATGCTCCATGACGTTCAAAACGTCGTTGAAGACCCGGTTCTAAGCCGTAAAGCATGGCACACTGAACTATAGAGTAGTCATCGGCTTTGCTCTGCCAAACGTTCACAACATCTGGCGTTGCTCCAGCAGCAAGCCTGGCACCCAGCGGTGCTTCCAGGACGTAATTCTTCTGTGCAGCAATGAGGATAATCCTCAAGTTACGGACCCAGTCCATGTAATTGCTACCATCATCTTTCAACTTTGCTTTCTCAAGGAACGCATTAAAATTCAACGGAACAACAGCATGGGCCATCTATCTACAATCAACATAAACAAGCAATATACTATTAGGTACTAAGTTCATGATAAATTTAAGTTCAATTAATCATATTACTTAAGAACTCCCACTTAGAAACACATCTCTCTAATCCTTTAAGTGATTACGTGATCCATATCAACTACACCATGTCTGATCATCACGTGAGATGGAGTAGTTTCAACGGTGAACATCAATATGTTGATCATATCTACTATATGATTCATGCTCGACCTTTCGGTCTCCGTGTTTCGAGGCCATATCTGTTATATGCCAGGCTCGTCAAGTTTAACCTGAGTATTCCGCGTGCGCAACTGTTTTGCACCCGTTGTATTTGAACATAGAGCCTATCACACCCGAACATCACGTGGTGTCTCAGCACGAAGAAATTTCACAACGGTGCATACTCAGGGAGAACACTTTTTGATAATATTAGTGAGAGATCATCTTAAAATGCTACCGTCAATCAAAGCAAGATAAGATGCATAAAGGATAAACATCACATGTAATCAATATAAGTGATATGATATGTCCATCATCATCTTGTGCTTGTGATCTCCATCTCCGAAGCACCTCCATGATCACCATCGTCACCGGCACGACACCTTGATCTCCATCGTAGCATCATTGTCGTTTACGCCGTCTATTGCTTCTACTACTATCGCTACCACTTAGTGATAAAGTAAAGAAATTACAGGGCGTTTGCATTTCATACAATAAAGCGACAACCATATGGCTCCTGCCAGTTGCCGATAACTTCGGTTACAAAACATGATCATCTCATATAATAAAATATAGCATCACATCTTGTCCATATCACATCACAACATGCCCTGCAAAAACAAGTTAGACGTCCTCTACCTTGTTGTTGCAAGTTTTACGTGGCTGCTACGGGCTTAGCAAGAACCGTTCTTACCTACGCATCAAAACCACAACGATAGTTTGTCAAGTTGGTGTTGTTTTAACCTTCGCAAGGACCGGGCGTAGCCACACTCGGTTCAACTAAAGTGAGAGAGACAGACACCCGCCAGTCACCTTTAAGCACGAGTGCTCGTAACGGTGAAACCAGTCTCGCGTAAGCGTACGCGTAATGTCGGTCCGGGCCGCTTCATCTCACAATAACGTTGAACCAAAGTATGACATGATGGTAAGCAATATGACTTATATCGCCCACAACTCACTTGTGTTCTACTCGTGCATATGACATCTACGCATAAAACCTGGCTCGGATGCCACTGTTGGGGAACGTAGTAATTTCAAAAAAATTCCTACGCACACGCAAGGATCATGGTGATGCATAGCAACGAGAGGGGAGAGTATTGTCCATGTACCCTCGTACCCCGAAAGCGAAAGCATTATGACAACGCGGTTGATGTAGTCGTACGTCTTCACGATCCGACCGATCCAAGTACCGAACGTATGGCACCTCCGAGTTCAGCACACATTCAGCTCGATGACGATCCCCGGACTCTGATCCAGCAGGGTGTCGGGGATGAGTTCCGTCAGCACGACGGCGTGGTGACGATGATGATGTTCTACCGACGCAGGGCTTCGCCTAAGCACCACAACGATATGACCAAGGTGGAATATGGTGGAGGAGGGCACCGCACACGGCTAAGGAACTATCACGAAGATCAACTTGTGTGTCTTGGGGTGCCCCCTGCCCCCGTATATAAAGGAGGGAGGGGGGAGGTGCGGCCGGCCCCCTAGGGGTGCGCCTGGAGGAGCTGGAGTAGGACTCCCCCCTCTTGCCTCGTAGGAGAAGGAAAGGGGGAAGGGGAAAGAGGAAAGGCCCCCCTTCCTTGTCCTATTCGAACTAGGGGGGAGGGGGCGCGCGGCCTGCCCTGGCCGGCCCTCCTCTTCTCCCTTAGGGCCCATGTAGGCCCATTAACCCCCGGGGGGGTTCTGGTAACCCCCCGGTACTACGGTAAAATCCCGATTTCACCCGGAACGATTCCGATATCCAAATATAGGCTTCCAATATATCAATCTTTATGTCTCAACCATTTCGAGACTCCTCGTCATGTCCGTGATCATATCCGGAACTCCGAACAGCCTTCGGTACATCAAAACTTATAAACTCATAATAAAACTGTCATCGTAACGTTAAGCGTGCGGACCCTACGAGTTTGAGAACTATGTAGACATGACCTAGAACTGTTCCCGGTCAATAACCAATAGCGGAACCTGGATGCTCATATTGGCTCCCACATATTCTACGAAGATCTTTATCGGTCAGACCGCATAACAACATACGTTGTTCTCTTTGTCATCGGTATGTTACTTGCCCGAGATTCGATCGTCGGTATCCAATACCTAGTTCAATCTCGTTACCGGCAAGTCTCTTTACTCGTTCCGCAATACATCATCTCACAACTAACTCATTAGTTGTAATGCTTGCAAGGCTTAAGTGATGTGTATTACTGAGAGGGCCCAGAGATACCTCTCCGACAATCAGAGTGACAAATCCTAATCTCGAAATACGCCAACCCAACAAGTACCTTTGGAGACACCTGTAGAGCACCTTTATAATCACCCAGTTACGTTCTGACGTTTGGTAGCACACAAAGTGTTCCTCCAGTAAACGGGAGTTGAATAATCTCATAGTCATAGGAACATGTATAAGTCATGAAGAAAGCAACAGCAGAATACTTAAATGATCAAGTGTTGAGCTAATGGAACAGGTCAAGTCAATCACATCATTCTCCTAATGATGTGATCCCGTTAATCAAATGACAACACATGTCTATGGTCAGGAAACATAACCATCTTTGATCAACGAGCTAGTCAAGTAGAGGCATACTAGTGAGACTCTGTTTGTCTATGTATTCACACAAGTATTATGTTTCCGGTTAATACAATTCTAGCATGAATAATAAACATTTATCATGATATAAGGAAATAAATAATAACTTTATTATTGCCTCTAGGGCATATTTCCTTCACATAAGGGGGTGGTTTGGTTGGTATTCTACTTGTCATCCTGGTGTCTCCTATTCTAGAACTACTTGGACTACTAATGTATGTTCATGTCAATGTCTACCCAAATCACATTCAAATACATCTGAATGTCACACCAAATTCTGATATAAATAGAGAGGGAGGAAGAAGGCAAAAATTGTGATAAACCATGAAACAAATGTTGTGGCAATAGCATATCGATCAACAAAGACAACTCTTTTGGCCCCATCTAGTAATGTTCTTCAATACAGAAGCGATGCCACATTTATCAGAGAACATCCCATATGTGCGAGACTTTGTGATATTAATATAAGAAAGGTCAAGTAAGCTGATGAGAGATTTCACTGTATCTTTTTCTTTGAGCTCATGCAAACCTGTCAGAAATGAGCAGCTTCAAGCCTTAATCACAGAACAATCTCTACGTAAGCTGAAACAACCTGACAAATGCTTCCATCGCCATAATATTCATTTACCTCAATCATTCAATAAAAGATCACTCACCGCATTATTCAGTCAACTAACTGATGTCTAGAATAAATGTGAAGCATGAAGTAAAAATAAGATGGCGTTGAGAAAGAAAGAGATCAACTGTACCTAGGCTCAAATCAGCTCACAAAAGACTTCTCTCCACATTATTCTTCAACTATCCCAAGACTGGATAGTAAATAGCGGCCGCAAAGGAACTCCTAGTAGCTGAATGAAAATCTAATTAACTAAGTCTCCTTAGAGTGATAGAATTTGCATTTCCTTAATCTGATATTAACCATTTCTGCCAACTTAATTTCTAAAAAGCACAAACTGTATTAAAATTCTGGGAACACAAATTGTACCAAAATTCTTACCAGATACAATTTGCGTTTTCATAAACTGAGATTAATCAACACCATTACATGCAATAAATCTCGAGATACAAAATATCCGCACAAATAATGAGCCCAAAGAAAAAGCAAATCCAAGTCTTCATCTCTGCATTAAAATATTAGGGGTCAATATGAGTGACATAAGCATCCATGATTTAATAGACATGGATGTAGTGGCGAACATGAATAAGCAGATTGAATTCATGATGGATACACACCAAATTCTAGCACGTGTGTCAGCAATTGTTTCTGCTAAATGTGAAAGAAGAAGAATAATTATCTTCTCTCAAACACAACGGGTGCAGAATTAGCCCTAGAAGACAATGTGTTGAGTCATAGTACTTGCTCTATGTACATAAAGAATCTGAGAAGAAACCTGTAAGAACATGATGAGTTTTGGGGACTTAACAATTCCATGTGAACAGGGTACGACCACCTGTTGGAAATAGAACGTGGAACTACTCCAAAGAAGTGGGAGGGGAAGTGCTAGATACTACTGCCTACATCATGTACACCATCAAAAGCGGCAGTATGAAAATTAATGAAACAAACATACTTTGTCTAACTTATGAATTGCTAACTGCTAGGCAACAACATACCTGAAAGTAAATAGAAATACGGACGGTGCAGAAATATCACATATGCTCCGATTCTGCAAAAAAACAATGGGCAGCATTAGAAATACCAATTTTTTTTACTAAACTAACATATATGTGTATGTAAGTGAGAGAGTATATAGAGAAAGATACACGATTGTAGTTGCACGTCATAAATGGTAAGCTTCATTTGTTTTCTTTAGTGTTCTTGAAGAAATAAACAAATGAAGAGAATTTTTTGACCATCTAGTGCTTCGGATTAAAACAACCGGCTTGGAAACATGATCACGAATCCGTCGCGTCTTGAAAAATGCTTGCCAGCATTGCTGGAGACCGGACTTGCTGCCCCGGAGGAAGTGGCTGGAGACGGAATAGGAGATTACAGAGTGCCCACGGAATAGAGCTTTCTTCTAAAAAAAATTGCCTGCCACACACGAATTAGAGCTTGCAACCCAGGCTAACTCAACAAAATCACTCATATCTGGAGAGAAATAGAGGAAGGAGAGCCTCCACCTTTGGTGCAGGTGTTGTGGAGGGAGGACACTGACGGTGGCGCGTGCGGCTCATCTGGAGCTCTGGTCGACGCCGGGGCGCAGGGCATGGGTCCGCGGAGGCTCGATTACCTGCAACATGATGCGAGGCTAGGTTGACCTTGGCAGTGATTACAGAGTGCCCACTGAATTGGCCTCCCCCTATACATCAGCTAAAGTAGTCGATGGACAAACGAACACGCGGTGAGGGAGGGTCGCCGGAGCGGCATCACACGCAGGGGGGTCGCGGGTGGCTCACCGAGGTCACATGTGGCGGCACCGATGGGGACGCCGGGTAGCGAGGTCGGGCGACGTCGGCAGGGTCGTGGGCGGCTCACCGGGGTCACACTGTATGTCGTGCTTGGATCACCGGGGGGTCGCTTGGCACTTCGGCAGCGTCGCTACGCCTCACTGGGTCACTTTCCAGGAGGGTTCGACTACTGGATACACATGACCTGTTTGTGTGCATATTAGATGGACTCTTCAGTTTTTTATCATAAAAAGGACGATTAGATTGACTCTTCAGCTACAGAAGGTGGAAGGGCAAAGGAATGGACGATTAGAAATTGAACGTGGGGACAGATACAAATGGTTCGGTTCACACATCTCGGAGAGGTGACGTGGTTGCATGTGCATGTGGGATGATGTGGACCAATCAGAAGCTTGCTGATGTGTATAGCTTGCATGTGTAGAAAAATAGGTTAGTGGGGATCATCTATTTAGTTATTATAGATTATAGATTCTATACAGCATGGCAACACATGCAATCATACTTTAGTAGTTCTATCTGAAGACAAGTTCAGTCGTCTAGTAGTGAATATTTTCAAACAAAAAAAATGTAGAGCGAAATCATCAGATCTGACCAAACAAGAGACTAATCAGTCTCTACCGAAAAAGGCTTTTGCCCCGCTTTATAAATAAAGCAACCGCCGAGCACAAAGTAACAAGGGTCCAACTACACAAACACACGCACACAAAGCCACCGCATGCAGGTCTGACGAACAAACACACACACGGAACCCAGGTTCAGCTGTGGGCACAGCACAACAAGCCCAACACCGGCACAAGACACACACAACAAACACAACAGTCTCTCTCTCTCTCCAAGACAAATTCAGTCATCCAGTGAACATTTTTAACCGGATGTAACAAAATCATTCGAACGGGGAAGATGTAAATATATTCAGAAGTAGACGTGCGAAGAGCAATAGGTTGCAGGCAGTTCATTATTTTTGAGAGAGCTCACCATCCATGCTGAATGCTAGATGGCAGGCAGTTCAGCTTTGCAAAAGTAACACCAGGATATGTTAACAACCAAAAGCGATAATACTTAAGATTCAGAGTTATATAATTCCATGGAAACAGTTTGGTCTCCATTCCGTCCTCATCTTTTTTGTTTTCTCTTCTTGTATTATGTCGACATGTTATTAAAGTAGGAAATTCGCAGGGGCACACAAGTGTGGGGCGTCACCTGCCAAGCCATCCCTAGCCACCTGGGGTGCGTTTGATTCACGGGATAGCCAACCAAGGGACAGGGATATCCATTTTCTTTACTGGATAGCAGCTGTTTGGTTTGTGAACCAGCTGAGATGAGATAGGATAAGGATAGCCATATGCTTGAAATATACCTGTGAAATCTGGCTCTGCTGGCCCGCAAAAATGTCGCAGACATCCCCATCCACCCGCGCCGAGTGAAACGTTTTCTCCTGCGGTATGTACAATGGTTGATAAGGTAGTCTTATCTTAAGTCTTGCATGTAATTTAGAGATGACAAAAAAAGGTTTATACAATGGGTCATCTCTTAGCCTTATCTTCAATAACTAGTTATTCCTACAAACATGGTGAGACATATTATACTAAGAGATCATCTCTTGTCTTCTCTTAAATAAGAGAAGACGAGCCTTTTCGTATGATTTCTTTCTCCTCCACCTTATCATTTATCCTACGTGGCATTGCTAAGATAGAACCATTGTACATGCTGAACTCCCCTAAATCAGTGCATGGGCGTCGTGTGTGAGTGTACGTTGTGTGAGCGAGCCGCGCCGCGCGTGCGTGTACATGGAGATGCCCTTATGCACGAAACTCTTCCACGTCGTTGGTCGTTTGTAATACTGCTATTTTTGCACCAGTGTGTTGGCAACACAACCGACCTAGTATTGATAGCAGCTCGCTCCATTTTATGCAAGACTGGAACAATAAGATACACATATGGATACCACTAGCCGAAAACACAAAGGTGAACATGATTCCACACACATCCACATGGATAGTAGATTAAAAAGGAATAATGGATTTTTTAAAGAAATTCTAAAATTTTGACGTATGAAACTTAGTCGAGCATTCTACTCATGTGTGAAGTTTCATGATATATTGACACCCATGCTATTCTTTATTGAAGAAAATACAATTGAGATCATACTATTCATCAAACAATGATTTTTAATAGAGCTTCGATTTTGTCATTTTTGCCCAGATTACCATGGATGTGATTTCTTCGTGAAACTTCATACATGAGTATACCGGTTGACTATGTATGAGATTATGATTGCACGATATATTGCTCTCGTGCATAGGCACGTATATGTGATGTACAACGGTGGGCCACGGACCTCAACTATACAAGGAACTAGGAGGCGGGCCCAATACATAATATGCACGTAACACGTATACTCAAACACCCCCCCCCTCCCCCCGCAGTCGAAGCGACACCGCGGTTGACGCAAAGACTGGACCGGAACTCCTCAAATGATGCCGTAGGCAAGCCCTTGGTCATGATATCTACAAATTGTTGGGAAGTAGGGACGTGTAAAACAAGAATATGGCCAAGGGCCACCTGTTCCCGAACAAAATGATTATCCAACTCGATATGCTTGGTCCGCCGATGATGCACCGGTTTAGCGGAGAGATAGACCGCCGATATGTTGTCGCAGTAGACCACCGTGGCACGGTCAACAGGGCAGGAGAGCTCTTGAAGCAGCTGGCGAAGCCACGAACACTCGAAGAATCCGCTTGACGGTAGCCCAGTGAACGTCTCGGGGGGGCATGCATATGAAGACACACCTGCTGCACAACATACTGGATCTCCGGTCGAGTCAGAGTGAGGTACTGGAGAGCACCAACGATAGACCGATAGAAAGCAACATCCGAAGCAGGAGAACCATCTGTGATAGAAAGCTTGGCCTTTGTATCAACAGACGTGGCGGCGGGCTTGCAGTTAAGCATGTCAGGGCGCTCCAGGAGCTCATGAGCGTACTTCCGCTGATGAAGGAAGAAGCCATCCGGACGGCGCACCACCTCGACACCGAGGAAGTAGTGCAAAGGACCCAAGTCCTTGATGGCGAACTCAGTGCGAAGACGAGCCGTGAGCTGACTGAGGAGACCAGTCGTACATGCTGTCAGGATGATGTCGTCGACAGAGTAGCAAGTAGACCGTGTCAGAGCCCTGATGATAAATGAAGAGCGAGGCGTCCGAGCGGGTAGAGCAGAACCCAAGCTGGTGGAGAAACACCGCGATGCTGGTACCAAGCGCGCGAAGCCTGCTTAAGTCTGTATAAGGACCACGAGAGCAGGCACACGTGGTCGGGAAGCGTCAGGTCAACAAACTCGGTGGGTTGCTGGCAGAAGACCTGCTCCTCGAGGTGACCATGGAGGAAGGCGTTGGAGACGTCCATCTGGTGCACCGGCCAAGCACAGGAGACCGCAAGGTGAAGCACCGTGTGTATCGTGTCGGGCTTGACGACCGGAGCAAAGGTGTCGGTGAAGTCGATGTCAGCACGCTGACGGAAGCCACGAATGACCCAACGCGCTTTATAGCGATCAAGGGTACCATCAGGACGGAGCTTGTATTTGAAGACCCACTTCCCGGTAATGACGTTGGCGTGCCGGGGACGGGGAACAAGCTGCCACGTCCGGTTGCGCAACAGGGCGTCAAACTCCTCTTGCATCGCAGCCATCCAGAGTGGGTCACGAAGAGCGGCTCGTACAGAGGACGGTAACAGCGATGGCTCAAAGGTGGACACCGCATGGACGTAGTCATCCACGGTGTAGCACGAGCTCGGGCGAAAAACGCCCGTACAGGCGCGGGTGACCGGGCCGGGCACCGGGGGCGCCGGGGGCACCTGGGGCGTCAGGGGCGCCTGGGGCACCACGGGGGCCGGGGGCGCCGATGGGACCGCGGGGCCATGGGCGTCGAGGGGGCGGCAGTTGCCGAGGGGGCCGCGGACGCGAAGGTCGGGGGCGCCAGTGCCGCGGATGTAGGAGGCGTCGCATGCGGGGGGCGTGCCTCAAAGCCAGGGGTGGGCCAAGAGAGGCGCGCGAGCGCCCTAGGAGCGGCGTCGAGGAGCCCGCGTCAGCGGTGGCGGGAGAAATAGCCGAGGGTACCTGCTGAAACAGAAACACATGCTCATCAAAGTAAACGTGTCGGGAAGTGAACACACGGTGGGAGACGGGATCGTAGCACCGATACCCCTTGGAGTTGGAGGGGTAGCCGATGAAGATGCAAGCGACAAAACGAGGTGCGAGTTTGTGAGGAGCGGAGTCGGCAGTGCTAGGATAGCAAAGGCACCCGAAAATACACAAGCCATCGTAAGATGGGGGCGTGCCGAAGAGAAGATGGTGTGGTGCATAGTTCCACCGTGGGCGGCAAGGGCGAAGGTTAAGGAGAAGTGAAGTAGTAGCGAGTGTGTCCGGCCAAAAACGAGGCGGCACATTAGCATGGAACAGGAGCTGCGGACGCAGTCGTTCAGAGTGCGAAGGACGCGTTCGGCTTGACCGTTCTACTGTGAAGTATACGGGCTTGTGAGACGAAAAACTGTGCCGTGGTGCAACAAAAAAGTGCGGAAATCAAGGTTGTCGAACTATTTTCCATTGTCAGTCTAAAGAGCAAGGATGAGACGCCCAAACTGCATGCTGACATAGGAGTAAAAGGCCGTCAAAGTGGAGAGTGCATCCGACTTTTGTCGTAAAGGAAACGCCCACACATAGTGAGAATAATCATCAAGGATAACTAGATAATATAAATAGCCCGAATTACTAGGAACCGGGGAGGTCCACACATCGCTATGAATCAACTGAAAAGGAAAAGATGTTGTGGTGGTGGAGTTATTAAACGGGTGGCGAACATATTTGCCGACACGACAGGCATGACAGGTGTGATCCTCTATCTTATTACAACTGAAACTGAAACTCTTAAGAATATGACGAAGTGTAACGGGGTTGGGATGACCCAAACAAACGTGCCAAGAGATCGACGCCGCCGGAGAGAGCAACTGGTGCGGTGCCATATGTTACAAAAAACATCAGTTTTTTCTGATTTTCCTAGTATTTTTTCGAATTTACTATTCATAAAGGGTGCGCGTGGAACCATGTTCACCAAATCTGCGTCCTCCACTAGCCTACTATTCAAAATTGAACATTTCACACAACATGTTTCATACATGCAGTGGGCAGCGAAAGCTGGGCGGGTGTGAGCTGTGGCGAAAGCGCTCGCGCACGTGGCAGCGCGGCCTGATCTCCTGGCTCTGGCCTGCTCAGCGTCCAGCGAGACCAAATCTGGAATCCCCATCATGTGCTCTCTCCAACTCCCCTTCCCGTTCGTCAAGCTATCATGGCTCCCCACGCTCCAACGTCGGTGGCCGCCACAACCCCTCTGGCTGGTGTCCTCCCCGCTTTGATGTTGGCGGCCGTCCCGGCCTCGTCGGATCCTCCTGCCAGCGACCCCGCTTGGACGATGAAGGCTGCCTCGGCCTCTTTGGCTGCTCCTGTCGGCGCTCCCACTCTGACGATGCCGGTCTCTCTGGCTTCTTCTACCAGCGCTGCCCCAGCCCATCTGTCGTCGCCCTCTGTGGAAGACGTCGGTGCGGCCTACCTCGCCTCCTGCAAGGCCGACCCGGTAGTGCGGGGACGCTTTGCCTCACGCAAGCTTCCCTCCACGACCGAGATGCCGACCAACTCCGATCTGGTCCTGGCAACTCCGATGCCTGCCACGCCGGTCGTCGTTGCTTCTGGAGACAACAGCCTTCGGGGAGCTGCCTCTGATGGCCCCGCTTCAGGCAAGGAAAACGGCATGCCCGCTGCTATAGCTTCCCACACTGATGTTGCGGGCGACGGGCACGTCATGCAGGCGCCTCCGGTGCGTTCAGGTTGGGAAGATTGGAGAGAATGTTTTGACCGCGAGGCTTCGCCGGAAGCCCCTGTGTGTCAGGCTTCAAGTGGGACTGCGTTGGGGGATGGCATGTTCCGCCGGCGTCCTCCACCGCTGGCATGACTGAGAGACGGGTGTTTCCGATGCCTTTGTCGAGGTCACTATGCACACTACTGCAGGGATCCAATCCGATGCACGAACTGCCTTTGATCTGGTCACATCGCCCGCTTCTGCCGTGCTAAGAAGCATGTCCACCAAGCTTCTCCGCCCCAATGTCATGCTCCACCGCCTCCATCCATCGGTGATGTCTCCATGACAGATGTGCAGCTCCAGTTTGTCTCGGCTCAGCAAGTCGGGTTGTCGGAGGAGACCGAGATGCTTCGCACTGAGCTTCATCACTGTCTTGCGCGAGTCGGGAGTGTTTTGGTGAGGCCGGAGGCCACTCTCGCCAAACTTGAGGTGGTGCCGGATGTGTGTTCGCTACTTGAGCTTCAGATTGGGGTTGCCCCTGATTTATCCCCGTCGCCTGAGATCCTGGTTGGTTCTGCCGATGGGGAAGCAAGCATGTATGGAGATCTCTCCCCTCGTGCTACATCTTGTCGGTTGTCGTTACCTGTCGTGTCGATTGCTTCTGGGAGTGAGGTCGTTCTCGAGGTCGTGGCTCCGGTGCTGCAGATTATGACTGAGCTGCAGAAGCTTTATGGGGAGCCCACTTTGCCTATTTTGACGGTGCTTCCTAAGGAGATGGGGTCGCTTGGAGGGGAGTTGGTGATGCCGACTGTGACCTCACCTTGTCTTTGGAGCCTAGTCAGCCGCCCGCTGATACGTCTCCAACGTATCTATATATTTTGATTGTTCCATGCTATTATATTACTTGTTTTGAATTATTATGGGCTTTATCATACACTTTTATATCATTTTCGGGACTAACCTACTAACCGGAGGCCCAACCCATATTGCTGTTTTATTGCCTGTTTCAGTATTTCGAAGAAAAGGAATATCAAACGGAGTCCAAACGGAATGAAACCTTCGGCAACGTGATTTTTTGGAAGATTATGATCCGGGAGACTTGGAGTTCACGTCAGAAGAGCCTCTAGGAGGCCATGAGATAGGAGGACGCGCCCCCTATCTCGTGGACCCCTCGAGCACCCCCCGACCGACTTCTTTTGCCTATATATGCCTATGTACCCTAAAACCATCAAAAAATCAAGATAGATCGGGGTTCCACCGCCGCAAGCCTCTGTAGCCACCAAAAACCTCTCAGGAGTCTGTTCCGGCTCCCTGCCGGAGGGGGGTCCCATCACCGGTGGCCATCTTCATCATCCCGGCTCTCTCGATGATGAGGAGGGAGTAGTTCACCCTCGGGGCTGAGGGTATGTACCAGAAGCTATGTGTTTGATCTCTCTCTCTCTCTCTCTCGTGTTCTCTCTCGTGTTCCCTCTATGGCACGATCTTGATGTATCCCGAGCTTTGCTATTGTAGTTGGATCTATGATGTTTCTCCCCCTCTACTCTCTTGTGATGAATTGAGTTTCCCCTTTGAAGTTATCTTATCGGATTGAGTCTTTTATGAGAACACTTGATGTATGTCTTGCCGTGTTTGTCTGTGGTGACAATGGGATATCATGTGCCTCTTGATGTATGTTTTGTTGACCAACTTGCGGGTTCCGCCCATGAACCTATGCATAGGGGTTGGCCCACGTTCTTGACTCTCCGGTAGAAACTTTGGGGCACTCTTTGAAGTACTTTGTGTTGGTTGGATGAATCTGAGATTGTGTGATGCATATCGTATAATCATGCCCACGGATACTTGAGGTGACAATGGAGTATCTAGGTGACATTAGGGTTTTGGTTGATTTGTGTCTTAAGGTGTTATTCTAGTACGAACTCTTTATTAGATCGATCCGAAAGAATAACTTTGAGGTGGTTTCGTACCCTACCATAATCTCTACGTTTGTTCTCCGCTATTAGTGGCTTTGGAGTGACTCTTTGTTGCATGTTGAGGGCTTGTTATATGATCTATCTATGTTATTATTGTTGAGAGATCTTGCACTAGCAAAAGTATGAACCCTAGGCCTTGTTTCCTATCATTGCAATACCATTTACACTCACTTTTATCGCTTGCTACCTTGCTGTTTTTATTATTTCAGATTACAATTTCCTTTATCTACTATCTATTTTGCACTTGTATCACCATCTCTTCGCTGAACTAGTGCACCTATACAATTTGCCATTGTATTGGGTGTGTTGGGGACACAAGAGACTTTTTGTTATTTGGTTGCAGGGTTGTTTGAGAGAGACCATCTTCATCCTACGCCTCATACGGATTGATAAACCTTAGGTCATCCACTTGAGGGAAATTTGCTACTGTCCTACAAACCTGTGCACTTGCAGGCCCAACAACGTCTACAAGAAGAAGGTTGTGTAGTAGACATCAAGCTCTTTTCTGTTGGAAATATGCCCTAGAGGCAATAATAAATTAGTTATTATTATATTTCCTTGTTCATGATAATTGTCTTTTATTCATGCTATAACTGTATTATCCGGAAATCGTAATACACGTGTGAATACATAGACCACAATATGTCCCTAGTGAGCCTCTAGTTGACTAGCTCGTTGTGATCAATAGATAGTCATGGTTTCCTGGCTATGGACATTGGATGCCGTTGATAACGGGATCACATCATTAGGAGAATGATGTGATGGACAAGACCCAATCCTAAGCATAGCATAGAGATCGTGTAGTTCGTATGCTAAAGCTTTTCTAATGTCAAGTATCTTTTCCTTAGACCATGAGATTGTGCAACTCCCGGATACCGTAGGAATGCTTTGGGTGTACCAAACGTCACAACGTAACTGGGTGGCTATAAAGGTGCATTACAGGTATCTCCGAAAGTGTCTGTTGGGTTGGCACGAATCGAGACTGGGATTTGTCACTCCGTATAAGCGGAGAGGTATCTCTGGGCCCACTCGGTAGGACATCATCATATGCGCAATGTGACTAAGGAGTTGATCACGGGATGATGTGTTACGGAACGAGTAAAGAGACTCGCCGGTAACGAGATTGAACAAGGTATAAGGATACCAACGATCGAATCTCGGGCAAGTACAATACCGCTAGACAAAGGGAATTGTATACGGGATTGATTGAGTCCTTGACATCGTGGTTCATCTGATGAGATCATCGTGGAACATGTGGGAGCCAACATGGGTATCCAGATCCCGCTGTTGGTTATTGACCAGAGAACGTCTCGGTCATGTCTACATGTCTCCCGAACCCGTAGGGTCTACACACTTAAGGTTCGATGACGCTAGGGTTATAGAGGAAGTTTGTATGTGGTTACCGAATGTTGTTCGGAGTCCCGGATGAGATCCTGGACATCACGAGGAGTTCCGAAATGGTCCGGAGGTAAAGATTTATATATAGGAAGTCCTATTTTGGCCACCGGAAAATGTTCGGGATTTTTCGGTATTGTACCAGGAAGGTTCTAGAAGGTTCCAGAGTGGGGCCCACCTGCATGGGGGGACCCACATGAACGTGGGTAGTGGGGGAAAGGCCCCACACCCCTGGTCAAGGCGCACCAAGATCCCCCCTTAGAAGGAATAAGATCATATCCCGAAGGGATAAGATCAAGATCCCTAAAAAGGGGGGATAACAATCGGTGGGGAAGGAAATGATGGGATTTCTTTCCTCCCACCTTGGCCAACGCCCCAATGGACTTGGAGGGTAAGAAATCAGCCCCTCCACCCCTATATATAGTGGGGAGGCGCATAGGAGCTACACACGAAGTTCTGGCGCAGCCCTCCCCCTCTCCCAAGTCCTCCTCCTCTCCCGCGGTGCTTGGCGAAGCCCTGCAGGATTGTCACGCTCCTCCACCACCACCACGCCATTGTGCTGCTGCTGGATGGAGTCTTCCTCAACCTCTCCCTCTCTCCTTGCTGGATCAAGGCTTGGGAGACGTCACCGGGCTGTACGTGTGTTGAACGCGGAGGTGCCGTGCGTTCGGCACTTGATCATCGGTGATTTGAATCACGACGAGTACGACTCCATCAACCCCGTTCACTTGAACGCTTCCGCTTAGCGATCTACAAGGGTATGTAGATGCACTCTCCTTCCCCTCGTTGCTAGTCTCTCCATAGATAGATCTTGGTGACACGTAGGAAAATTTTGAATTTCTGCTACGTTCCCCAACAGTGGCATCATGAGCTAGGTCTATTGCGTGGATTCTTTGCACGAGTAGAACACAAAGTAGTTGTGGGCGTTGATTTTGTTCAATATGCTTACCGTTACTAGTCCAATCTTGTTTCGACGGTATTGTGGGATGAAGCGGCCCGGACCGACCTTACACGTACTCTTACGTGAGACAGGTTCCACCGATTGACATGCACTTGGTGCATAAGGTGGCTAGCGGGTGCCAGTCTCTCCCACTTTAGTCGGAACGGATTCAATGAAAAGGGTCCTTATGAAGGGTAAATAGCAATTGGCATATCACGTTGTGGTTTTGCGTAGGTAAGAAACGTTCTTGCTAGAAACCCATAGCAGCCACGTAAAACATGCAAACAACAATTAGAGGACGTCTAACTTGTTTTTGCAGGGTATGCTATGTGATGTGATATGGCCAACAAGAATGTGATGAATGATATGTGATGTATGAGATTGATCATGTTCTTGTAATAGGATTCACGACTTGCATGTCGATGAGTATGACAACCGACAGGAGCCATAGGAGTTGTCTTAATTTATTGTATGACCTGCGTGTCATTGAACAACGCCATGTAATTACTTTACTTTATTGCTAACCGGTAGCCATAGTAGTAGAAGTAATAAGTTGGCGAGACGACTTCATGGAGACACGATGATGGAGATCATGATGATGGAGATCATGGTGTCATGCCGGTGACGATGATGATCATGGAGCCCCGAAGATGGAGATCAAAAGGAGCAAAATGATATTGGCCATATCATGTCACTATTTGATTGCATGTGATGTTTATCATGTTTATGCATCTTGTTTACTTAGGACGACGGTAGTAAATAAGATGATCCCTTACAACAATTTCAAGAAGTGTTCTCCCCTAACTGTGCACCGTTGCTACAGTTCGTCGCTTCTAAGCACCACGTGATGATCGGGTGTGATGGATTCTTACGTTCACATACAACGGGTGTAAGACAGATTTACACAGCAATACACTTAGGGTTAACTTGACGAGCCTAGCATGTGCAGACATGGCCTCGGAACACGGAGACCGAAAGGTCGAGCATGAGTCGTATAGAAGATACGATCAACATGAAGATGTTCACCGACGTTGGCTAGTCCGTCTCACGTGATGATCGGACACGGCCTAGTTGACTCGGATCATGTAATCACTTAGATGACCAGAGGGATGTCTATCTGAGTGGGAGTTCATAAGATGAACTTAATTATCCTGAACATAGTCAAAAGACCTTTTGCAAATTATGTCGTAAGCTCGCGCTTTAGTTCTACTGTTTAGTTATGTTCCTAGAGAAAATATAGTTGAAAGTTGACAGTAGCGATTATGCGGACAGTAGATAGCTTATGTCCTTAATGCACCGCTCAGTGTGCTGGACCCCAAACGTCGTTTGTGGATGTTGCGAACATCAGACATACACGTTTTGATAACTATGTGATAGTTCAGATAAATGGTTTAGAGTTAAGGCACCAAAGATGTTTTCAAAACGTCGCGGAACATATGAGATGTTTCGAGGGCTGAAATTGAGATTTCAGGCTCGTGCCCACGTCAAGAGGTATAAGACCTCCGACGATTTTCTTAACCTGCAAACTGACGGAGAAAAGCTCAATCGTTGAGCTTGTGCTCAGATTGTTTGAGTACAACAATCACTTGAATCAAGTGGGAGTTGATCTTCCATATGAGATAGTGATGTTTCTCCAAAGTCATTGCCACCAAGCTGCTGGAGCTTTGTGATGAAATACAACATATCAGGGATAGATATGATGATCCTTGAGGTATTCACGATGTTTGACACCGCGAAAGTAGAAATCAAGAAGGAGCATCAATTGTTGATGAAACCACTAGTTTCAAGAAGGTTAAGGGCAAGAAAGGATACTTCTTGAAACGGCAAATCAGTTGCTGCTCTAGTGAAGAAACCCAAGGTTGAACCCAAACCCGAGACTAAGTGCTTCTGTAATAAGGGGAACAACCACTGGAGCAGAATTACCCTAGATACTTGGTAGATGAGAAGGCTGGCAAAGTCGATAGAAGTATATTGGATATACATTATGTTAATGTGTACTTTACTAGTACTCCTAGTAGCACCAGGGTATTAAGATACCGGTTCGGTTGCTAAGTGTTAGTAACTCGAAATAAAAGGCTACGGAATAAACGGAGACTAGCTAAAGGTGAGCTGACGATATATGTTGGAATTGTTTCCAAGTTTGATGTGATCAAACATCGCACGCTCCCTCTACCATCAAGATTAGTATTAAACCTGAATGGTTTATTGAATCTCGATCGTAGTGATACACATTTTCATGCCAAAAGATATAAGATAGTAATGATAGTACCACTTACTTGTGGCACTGCCATGTAAGTCATATTGGTGTAAAACGCATGAAGAAGCTCCATGTTGATGGATCTTTGGGCTCACTCATTTTTGAAAAGTTTGAGACATGCGAACCATGTCTAT